>NC_061094.1:2403230-2410730 GCF_015104395.2 Macrobrachium nipponense
GCGTCTATAAATTTAATGGACTATAATTTGTATCAATCCATGTTTTCCAATTACTCTTTGCAACCCTCAATGGAGACGGTGTGTGTTATGTGCAAGCCCATAGATTAAATATCCTGGGTTTGAGTTCAAATACAGTTTACTCTCGGTGACAGAGAACTAACAGAACCATTTTTGGTCATGAAAGGAATTGCGTTGGGCAATAAACTTTTGCTAGGTCATCCTGCTTGTAGAAGACACAAGATTTCGATCCATGCGGGTGTTAATGGGATTAGAATGGGGACATGGAGGTTATTGAAAAAGAGATGTGCTCAGTGATATTAATGGCGGTGATACGAGGTTATGGAGAAAGGTAATATTAAAACCCACGTTGCTGATATGGGAAATGATTACGGGGGTTTCTATCAGAGTTCACAGCGATAACAATTGTGGTGATGATATTATGGGTGGGGATGTGGATACTAATATTGATGTTATTTCTGATACTAACAATGCTGGGGATGATACTGAGGGTGGTAATGTGTATGGGGTGGTGGAAAGGGGAGATACTAACCACAAATATAGAGGTGTTTTATCCGAAGATATTGTGTTATTACCTGGTTTAAAAACTATGGTAAAAATCAATTGAAGGAATGAGAAAACCTACGGATGTGTGTGTTATTCAAAATAGCGAGAGGCTTAGAGGGGTTATTATTTTTTTAGCCCCACGGCATCGGTGAACAGTGTATCCATGGATAGGACCATGTGGTTGGATTTACTACTGTAATGATACAGTTAGGAGATACGAAGAATACATATATATTAGATTTCCAAGATTGGAGTCGTGATACTGGTTCAGTGGCAGAAATGCAATCAAGGACACGGATATTTAGAGAACATTTAGCTAATGTGGATTATAGCGAACATGTTGAAGCAAAAGCGAGCTCTTGGCAGAATTTGGGGATACAGTAGCCTTGCAAGGTGATAAATTGTGGTTGACTAAGGTGTTAGAGCATAAGGTAAATTTGGAGAGTTGGCACAAAACCTATTTATATTCCTGCATATTGCATACCTTTCAAAATCAGAGAACAGGTAGAGAAAGAGGTCAATAGATGGGAGGAAGAAGGAATCATTAGACCTAGCGTGTCTCCTTACAACTTTCCCTTGTTAGCAGTGCCTAAGAAGAATGGTTCTGTCCGCGTATGCGTCGATTTTAGACGTTCAAATGAAAAGACGATCCCTGACTGCTATCCAGTCGCGTGCATACCAGATCTTTTTGTTGAAATTGGGGGATGTAATATTTATAGCTCAACTGATTTGGCACAGGGTTTTTTGCAGGTCCCTCTTAGTGAAAGTAGCAAGGAATATACCGCTTTTTCAGTGCCCAAGGGACACTATGAATTTACGCGAATGCCTTTCGGTTTATCGGCAGTCCGATGACCTTTACCAGGTTGGTGAACAGTTTTGCTCGGGTTATTGGGCAAAAATGTTTTTGTGTATATGGATGACATCTGGTCGCAACAGACACGACACACAACACCTGAAGTGCTTACAGAAGTACTTAGGAGGCTTAGATTAGCGGGTCTGAAAATTAAGCTAGCTAAGTGTTCATTCTTGAAAAAGCAAATTACATATCTAGGCCATGTCATATTATAAGGAAGGGGTTAGAGCTATAGCGAATTTTCGCATCCCCCAGATCAAAGAAAGAGATTTAAGTCATTCCTGGGTATCGCCGGTTTCTTCAGGAGGTTTGTGAAAGGGTTCTCTAATATAGCAGCTCCCCCAACAGATGTATTGCGGGAAGACGTTCAATTTCAATGGAAGGAACCCCAGGCAGAGAGTTTTCAAAAGCTCAAGGACGCGCTAATGAATCCCCCAGTTTTGAATTTTCCAGATTTTAGTAAAACTTTTAATTAGTGACTGATGCAAGGCAGGAAAGTATAGGTGCTTGCCTTATGCAAAAGTTTGATGGGAGAATTCCATCCCATAGCCTTTTATAGCAGGAAGTTCAGGACCCAAGGGCAGCTTGAGAGATCAATGGCTACCATAGATAAAGAAGCCTTTGCAATAGTGTCGAGCTTATTTCATTTTAAAATGTTACAGCTGGGAAACAAAGTAGAAGTTCTTACAGACCATAAGCCATTATTAGATCTTTTTAATAAACCCAATATGTTGCCTAAAAGAGCTCGATGGTTTTTGACTATCGGAGGTTTTGATGCAAAGCTCAAATATATAGAGGGCAAATTAAACATAGTTGCAGATGCTCTTAGTAGAAGTTTTCACGACACGGAAGGATTCCAAGTTGCGCAAGTCACTAGCGAGGCTATACAATGGGATATGGGTCTCATAGAGCAAAGGCAAGATGAAGACGAGATTCTAGCAGACGCGAAAGCGTTTCTTAGAGGGGAATTAGTCAGGAAACGTTATAAGTTGCCTTTTTCGGGTTTGGAGTTAGAAGGTAATCTATTGGTTAGGAAAATTAAATATAAATTGAGAACCAGTGAAAGTAAAGGAGATACGACACAGATCGTAATTCCGAAAGTCCTAATTCCAGTAGTTTTGGATATAGTTCATTGCAGGTTCGGTAGTCCACACTTGGGAATAAAAAAAACGTATGATGAGGGTCGTGCTAAATACATTTAGAAAAACATGGGGAAATATGTGGAAAATTTTGTAAGGAATTGTATGGTGTGCAACGCATGTAAGCCTGCAAGAATAACTTCATGCAAATTAGGATCGTATCCTATACCGAGTAGACCTTTTCAGAGAATACATATGGATATCCTTGTTAGTGATAATAGATGAACTTACAAGGATAGTAGAAATTTTCCCACTTAAGCATAAAACGGCTGAAGAAGTAGCCATAGCATTTTTCAATGGTATCATTTGCAGATATGGCTCACCCGAAGTTCTATTGACCGACAATGGTAGAGAATTTGTGAACAAAACTTTGGAATGTTTAGTGGAAATCATGGGGATACAGAAAGTAACAATTATTCCATACAGACCTGAGGCTAATGGGTTGTGCAAACGAGTGAACAGGAAAGTGCTCGAGGCTCTCAGGAAAACTGTAGGTGGTAATGATAAGAACTGGCACAGATATGTTGATGTTGTTAGACATGTATTAACACTATGGTTAGTGATTCCATTAGATATCCCCATTTGAAGCTTTGTTGGTTGTCCAGCACGAGGCACATTTGATTTGCTAACCTATACCTCAATCATGGGAGGATACGATCGAGACGTTGGTATCCACAGCGAGAGAGAGACATGCTCTGTAATCTCGAATCAACAACCAGAGATATGGTACAGAAAGTATTAGTAAAACATCAGATCCCAAGATCAATGTCGGTAGACAAGGTTTTTATTTTTAAAACTTAACATGAAAGAAATTAACTAAATTATAAATTAGGCCCTAAATTTGAAGGTCCTTTTAAAGTCATTGAAGAGAAAATTGGAAACAGATTTGTAGTCTTAGAGGAAAAAACAGGTCGGTCGAGGTTAACACATATCTCGAAATTTAAAAGAATTGGTTGTGGTGATTATATACTGTCGCGCAATTGCTTTTTTTTCTTTTTTTTTTCTTGTTGTCTGTTTTTTTTTGCAATTTGGTGGCGAAATAATTTTACGTTTTTTTTCTTATGCACAAATCTGCAGCGTTTTGCCGTTAGATTTTGGGGTTAATATTTTATGTGGGAAGTTGTTGGAAATACGGCAAATTTTTGTTTTAGCTGAGAAACGTGATGATAAAACGTGATTATTCCGTTTGTGTAATGATATTTGCTGGACATAATGGTTTCTGGCATTGCAAGTCTGACTAGACAAATCTGTAGTTTGTTTCGAAGCACCTGAGGTGTTCACAGGTGGATTTTTGCTAATAATGCGTGATGAATCCGGTTGCGATTTTTTTCCCTTTGGAGTTGATTACTCGGAGATTTGCACTATTCTCGTAGATGTGACTAATGGCCCTCCACAGAAAGTATCATGTAAGGGAATTCTTTTCCGGTCGTTTCTGGTCGATGGGATTGTTGCGGTAGCAAATTCCGTAACGGTACATATTGCATTTTGGGAAGATATTGAATTACATATGTTTCTTCTTCTCTTATGTGCGCTGTGTAATGGGGGGAAAGTTCACTTATTAATGTTGTTATTATCTTTTTTTTTTTTTCTTTTCTTCTTTTCTTACAAGAGATGTCGTAATTGGTGTTAAGCTCTAAATAGCATTTCTATTTAGATAGGAGATATAATTTGTCGGGGTATGTGAGTTAGATAGAAGGGGTGTTCGGCATTATATTGTTTTTATGGAGGTTAGCCCTCTTACGCCGATTGGACGTATTAAACGTCGAGTCAAAATGTCTCCGTATGCCGATTGGACGTATCATACGTCGGCTCAAAAAAGTTTTTTTTTAAAATTCGCGGAAAAATACTTATAGGCCTACCAGCCGAAAACTTTTGTATCACGCGACCTTGGGGGATGCAGGGAGTTCATCGGATCAAAGGCGTTGTTTTGTTTTTACAATCGCTAAGCAAGCAGGCGCGCAAGCGCGAATTTCTTTCTTATCGCACTAAAAAGTATCAGTGCACATCTCGGAAATTATTTCGTCACTTTGACATAATTATTGCACCATTTTAAATTATCCTTTACATGAAGTATTATATATGAAAATGTGCGCAATTTCATGCACAATACAACTAAAAAATATTTCATGGATTGTAGCTTTTATCAGTTTTTGAAATATTTTCATATAAATAACGATAAGTGCAAAAATTTCAACCTTCGGTCAACTTTGACTCTACAGAAATGGTCGAGAAAACGCAATTGTAAGCTAAACTCTTACATTATAGTAATATTCAATCATTTGCCTTCATTTTGCAACAAACTGGACGTCTCTAGACAATATTTCGATTTATGGTGAATTTATGAAAAAACTTTTTCCTTACGTTCGTGCGATAACTCTTCCGATAATTTTTTTTCGTGCGATTGTCCTAATGTTTGCACCCTTTAAATTTGCCGTTACATAAAGTTTTTATATATGGAAATGTGCGCAATTTCATGCACAATACAACAAAAAACAACCCATGGTTGTAGCTTTTATCAGTTTTTGAAATATTTTTCATATAAATAACGTTAAGTGCAAAAATTTCAACTTTCGGTCAAACTTTGACTCTACCGAAATGGTCGAAAAACCCAATTGTAAGCTAAAACCTCTTATAGTCATAGTAATATTCAATAATTTACCTTCATTTTGCAACGACTTGGAAGTCTAGCACAATATTTCGATTTATGGTGAATTTATGAAAAAAAAACATTACGTTCGCGCGGTAACTTCCGAAAAAATCAGAAATTTTTTGTGCGATTGTCGAAATGTTTGCACCATTTAAAATTAGCTGTTACATAAAGTTTTATATATGAAAATGTGCGTAATTTCATGTAGAATACAACTAAAAATGATTGAAGGTTGTAGCTTTCTCTTTTTTCGAAATATTTGCATATAAATCACGATAAATAGAAAAAAAACCACGTTCGGTCAAATTTGACTCTACCGAAATAGTTGAAAAACGCAATTGTAAGCTAAAACTCTTACGGCCTAGTAATATTCTGTCATTTTTCTTCATTTTGAAACAAATTTGAAGTCTCTAAAACAATATTGTGATTTATGGTGAATTTTTGAAAAATATATTTACCTTCACTCCGCGCGCCGATTCGCGGCCGCAAGTCTCCGAAATACGTACATGGCATTATCCTAATATTTGCTCCTTTTCATATTAGCCTTTTTATAGAGTTTCATATATCAAAATGTTTGCGCAAAATTCTATGAAGAATACAATAAAAAATAATTGAAGGTTGTAGCTTTTTTCCATCTTCGAAATATGTCCATATAAAAAATATATATATTAAAATTTCGACATTCGGTCAATTTAACTCATCCGAAATGGTCGAAATCTGCAATTCTAATCTAAAAATTTTACAGTATCGTAATATTCAATCATTTGACTTAATTTTGAAACAAATTGGAAGTCTCTAGAACATTATTTTAGAATTACGGTGAATTTTTGAACAATAACATTTTTGTTAACGTCCGCTCGTTACGAAATTCGTACATCATTTTGTGATAATATTTTTCCGGTGTTGCTTTTATTGTTTTACAATGTATTATATATCAAAATTATCGCAATTAGTGTACAATACAACACAAAAAAAAAGTAACTGGTTAGCTTTGACCGTTTTCTGCACAGCGTGATTTGAATACAATTATGTATGAATTTTTTTTTTTTTTCGCTACCATATATCGCATTATTTACATATGATAATGATATTATTTTTGTTCATTTCGATGGTTTTGCATTTCTAAACTTCAGGCAATGACAAAAAAGGAGCCAAAAATGAACTCTTAATCTTCAAAAGTACGCGCGCTGTAATTTTTTGAAAAAATGATTTTTTCCACTTCCGCGCTCACTCCAAACCAGGCCCGGCATACGGGAGACGTTTTGATTTTTAGGGCTCCGGCGTAAGAGGGTTAGTTTATATAAACAATAAAGGGGTTTTTGCTGTTAAGACATTATAGGTTCTCTTTTGATAGTGTGTTTGTGCAGATATGGGATTATTTGTGAGGATTCAGTGGGTAAAGATTATATTTCGTTAGTGAGGAATTTTTAATATTTGACTAGGAGATAGAGTATATTAATTAATGACGGATTTGTGGGGTAAAGGAAGACTTTAGTTATTTTATGATCATGTAGACCTTTTAAATACGGGCACACAATGACTTTCGAGAATTCCCAACTTTACGTGATGGTGGCGATGGGTCTACAATCTTCGATAAGGCGAGTGCGAGTAGCACTAGCGTGGAAGTCACTGGATATTTCCTTGACAACGGGGTGGTGACCAAGTTTCCTTCAGTAGAGAACATCGAATCTACAGTTTCGCGACGAGGGGGTGTTGGATACACTCACGAGGGTCACAGACGCTGAATAATGGCGCATGCCGAGTTGTTTTGAGTTGGTTTACGTACTCGACCAGCATCTACAACTATTCGTCGAGTTCTGCTTTTCCTAGTGACGAAGATGAGTTTTTCTTCTATGAACGTTACACAATTCTAATAATAGTGGATCATGTTAGGTGTATACTGATCACAATTTGTGCGCTAGGAGTTCTTAAACTTCTGTGCATTCGGCGAAGCACAAGGACTCCAGCAACGGAGGTAGCCCTAAATTATGTGGCAAATTGATACTTTGTGTATTAGTTGCTGATGTGGTGTGCAACCTGAGTGCACAAAGGACATAGGTGGCCGAGCCATCTTACAAGTGTGTGATGTGTTAGTGAATTGCATATAGTGTCTTGCTTGGAGACAGAGTAAGCTGTAGAGGCAGCTTCTTGAATTAAGGAATCTGATGCGTATTCATTTTTAATCTGGAGGCTGTCCATACTGTTGCCAGGGGCAGTTTGGGGTGTGTTGAGTATGTACATTTCATTTGTAAGGATGTCACAGGTCTAACCGACCGAGGCACTTGGGGGAGAGACAC
>NC_061094.1:2418230-2465730 GCF_015104395.2 Macrobrachium nipponense
GATTGTCTTCTGACTTGGTTGTTGAACGAGGGCAACCGCATCTAGGATGATTTGCTACACTTCCTTCCTCTCTTTCTCGTCTCAGCTATCAGTGGACGACTAATCTGCTTACATTATGCCTGTGGGATATTTCTGCAGGCTTCATATTTGGCTCTGTGCATCTCTGTTATCAAGTTCTGTGTTAATAATGAGATTTCTTTTCTTGGCTGCTGATCTATGGCAACATTAAGGAACGTCCAGTGACTTGTGTTTTCCCGCCGAAGTTCTCGGGCTGCTCCTCACATCATAGAGAATGTTCTTGCGGATTTAAATAGATTTGGTCAACCTACCCTAGCTGTCACAACATTTACTGCCATTAATTCCAGCTAACTTTTAACCCTGTGAAATACAAATATGAATGTGTAAAAATTAGAGAAATTATCATTACCACATATGATGATGCAATAATAATCCTGTTCATAACTGAAAAAGAGTAAATATTGCCATTATGATAAACAGTACTACACCGAGATATCCACACATTATCTTTTAGATCTTTTATGAACGAAGTCATCTGAGAAATTCTGATTACTTCAGACATGCATGATGTTTTTAAGTATCTGAACATTTGCAGATTTAACATGTGTGATATAATTTGCATTGCATTTTCATATTCTAGAGAAAATTTACCGAGATTATGTGTTTTCTGTAAGAAAAAAATTTAAATTCAATTAACAAAATCTAATATAAAATTTATCCTTACTTTCCTTGTTTGAGTGTACATGTTACATATATGTATATATATGACAATCCTAAGTGCTCCCTACATGAAAGATTTCTAGATCTCTGTTTCAGGCTCTCAACTGCTGCTCAGGTATTCATGCAAGTGTTCACCCTTGTGTTAGCTTGGGCCCATTCGGCATGGGCTATGTCAGTTGAGGTATCTCAACGATTAGTTCAGGACAGAGGGATAGATGACTCGAATTTTGCTGCACCCTCAGGACTGTGGTAAATATCAAGTAGTCAGATATCACTCCCAAGCAAAAGCTAAAGTACTTGGGCATATTGATAGATGGGGTAGCTGCAAGAGTTTTTCTCTCGGACTCTCATGTCAGCAAGTTTAGGAGGGTAGCGCAGTTGTTCTGTCTTGACGGGAGCAACCAGCACAGCAATGGCAAGTCATAGTCAGTCACCTGTCGTCATTGGAGAAGCTGGTCCGTCATGGGCAGCTTCACCTTCATTTTCTACAGTGGAGAATGAAGGAATGTTGGTACCAGTCTCAAGACGCTCAATCCTTTCTCATTCCCCTGGTCAAGGAAGTGTGAGAGGATTTGGACTGGTAGTTGGATGATAGGAACCTCATAATAGGAGTATCCCTGCATGCTTCTGTTTTCAGATGCAATGACCAGGGATGGGGCACACACCAGGAGGAGTTGCTGGATTCAGGGGTGGAACCAGCACAACAGGCATCTTCACATCAATATCCTACAACTCAAGGCAGCCTTCCTGGCTCTCCAAATGTTTTGGGATCAAGTGATGGGGGCATTTGGTGGTGTTGATGAATGACAACACCACTGTAATGGCATAGTCAACAAGCAGGGGGTCTCGTATTTCTCCTGCTTCACCAGTTGACAATGCAGGTGCATGAGTAGCAGTGGCTCACTCGGTGGAGCTGTCGGCCAGGTACGTTCCAGGCAAGAGGATTTAGTGGCAGACAAGCTCAGCGGCCAGAATTAGGTGATAGGGACACAGTGGTCCCTTCACCCAGACATCACAGAGAAGTTATTTGACCTGTGGGAGTGTCCAGTCATAGATCTGTTCACCACCTGGCACAAAAGAAAACTTCAGGTCTTCTGTTCTGTTGTGCTGGACCCATGGGCCGCTGCAGAGGACGCTTTCCAACACCTGTGGGACAACCTTGATGTTTTTGCCTTCCCTTCATGTTGTTTGGTTTGCATCGTGATTTGCAGAATGTTTATCACCCTGAATCTCAGGGTGGTTCTGGTGGCTATTCAGACCTTCTGTGTCAACCCCGCGTAGGACGGTACCATCAGGCAGTGCAGTCCCAGCGTTTTCATGGCTGTAGGTTATCGCCATCTCTTTTTAGTGAGAGGCTTTTCACATCATGCAGCAACAGAGATGTCTGCATACCTCAAACAGTCCTCTGCAGCAGTATACCAGGGAAAATGGGCAGTCGTCTGTGGTTGGTGTTGTAGTAGATGGGGCATCTCTCTGGTTGGAGCTACTCTTTAACAGGTTATGGATTTGTCTTCCTTCACCAAGAGAAGCTTTCCTCCATTCAGCAGTGAAAGGCTACCGAGATGCCCACAGCTTAGTCCTATGACTGAAGGGGTTGGATATCTCTTATACTGGAAATCTCGCTTTTGATAAGAAGCTTTGAAAGGTCTTGCCTACCCCGCAACCTCAGGCCCCCTGTGTGGGATGTGACTCTCGTTCTGAGGAACCTAACTCTTGCACCATACGAGCCTGTACAGTGGGGCTCAAATCTCATGTGACATGATTCTTTTTGTATCGTCCATATTCTCAGACTCAAACGTGATGTTTGCCAAGTAGTGCTATTTTTTAATCTTTTTTTATTTGTAATGTCATTCATGTCGAAAAGTTTGCGAATTCACAGCTAGCCTTATTTTCCTTATGGTTAAATAGATATGATCCTTTTTATGCATTGGTATAATTCTTAATTTGTATGATTTTAATTGATTTTTATTTTTTTTATCTTTGCGTTGCCTCAGTTCAAGTGTGGTGTGATAAGGTTAGCGGCGTGCCAGCAATGAAAGCACACTTAACATGCTTCTCAGACTGGTCAACATAACCATGGTCCTGCAGCATTATGACAAATTAGACCTAATAAACACAACATTCATAACAACAATTTCAATGTAGGGATATGAATTAAAACAAGTTTTATTTGAATGTTGAAGATTTTGCTGCGTTTAAGCTGCCTGTATGCTGGAAAATGTTTTATAGGCCTAAAAAAATAATCTAAGCCATCTGAGATGTAATCTGTTACTAATGAATTTAAACTTTTGTAGACTTGTAAGATCACCTGTTCTTTGAGGAATATGAATTACAACCAGTTTTTCTTTGAATGTTGAAGTTTCAGGCTGTGTTTAAGCTGCCTGTATGTTGCGGAAAATGAGTTTATAGGCCTAGAAAAATAATCTAAGTTTTCTGAGATGTAATCTTTACTGATGCTTTTATTTGTAGAGATTACCTGTTCTTTGAGGAATAAAAGATGATGATGATTTTGGTTATATGGAGAAGATGGTTATCAATCGAAATATCATAAGTATTAATATCAAGGCAATAGGAACACTTGTTTTTTTAACTGGTTTACAATATTATTTTCTTAAAACTCCTTCTCCTCGCTTTTGGTGTATAATTAATTCTTTCATAAGGTAACTTGAAGTGCAAGAATGTGTAGATTAACCTCATCTGCTTTCTGGCCAGAAATTGTTGATATAGAGATGTGAATGTTAAGTGTAAAGTAAAGAAATCTAAACACCCTAGGCCTAGGAAAAATATCTTGGCTTTGACAAATAGGCGAATATTTTGCTAGTATGCTATCAGTTTTGAAATATTTAAGAAAGATAAATAATTAGTGTAAATGTTTTCAAGATAATTTAATGGTCGCTACTGATGTAGACCTACTTATATACCAAGATGGTTTGTTGTTGCACCGGGACACTGATACGTCACACATGCTCCCCTCACACGTTGATATCGGTGGGGCGCATTCTACTTTTGTATATACATATTTACATTTTTTCAGCGTTGAGGGTAAAAGCAATCACAGAAGACTATTTTAATTTTATGTTTGCTTTGGGAGCATTATTATTTTTACGACAATTTTTTTTCGTTTTTATTTATTTTAACATTTGAACTGAGGTTTGATGGTGACTTCATTTTGGTCAAAATGCTTCAGCAATGTGTCAACGACAGTTTTGAAAAAGTTTCGTAAGGGTTTTTTCTGAAAATTTGGCTACACGTGACATTTTCTTACAATTTTTAAATATATGGACAGATTTCACTCTTTTGAAACATATTGTGGCCTTAGTGTATGCGATACTCGCGTTTTCGCATGAAATAAAAGATAAATATGGAGCATGCTAGGTTGCCAGTTTAGTGAATTTTTGAACGAAATCCTATGGAGTCATGTCGCATGAGATTTGAGCATCACTGTACAAGAGTCATCAGACAGGGATCTGACCCTCAAGACTGTGTTCATGCTTGCCCTGGCTTCAGTGAAGACAGTAAGTGAACTTCATGGACTCTCATTTGATGTGAAACACTGGAAGGAATGGGGATCTATTGCGCTTGATTTCATCCCGGATTTTGTTTTCCATATCAAACAAGACCTTTGGTGGTGGCTTGCAGAAGAGAGCTTTCTAGTAGGGAAGTCATTGCAACCATTGAGCCCCAACCTGACGTTAGACTCACACATCAGATCTGGGTTACAGAGCTCATCTAAACATGAAGGTTTCGGGGATGTGGTCTTCAGAAAAGAAAAGACTTGACATTGATGTGAAAGAGCTGATGGCAATATATTTGGCTCATCAACATTTTTAATTTAGACTTACGACAAGACAGTCATAGTTAATTTGGACATGAATGCATTGGTGTATATCAAGACTCAGGGAGGAACCCACACCTTTTCTCTGTACTTAACAGCCAAGGAACTTTTCTGGATGCAAACCAACTGGACCAGACTCTTAACCCACTTCATCCAGGGCAAGTGCAACATTTTAGCGAACGAGTTGAGTCGCTGCAAGCAAGTCTTACCAAAGGAACGGGCATTGAATCCGGAGGTATACATCAACCTGTGGAAACAGTGGGGAAAGCCATTGGTCATCCTGTTCGCAACATCAAGGAACCATCGCCTCCCAGTCTACTTCTCCCCAATACCGGACCCTCAGGCAAGGGTGGTGGACACAATGCTTCAGGACTGGTCAGACCTGGTTGTCTCTGCCTTTCCTCCTTTGTTCCCTTGAGAAAGCGATCCATAAAGTGAAAATAATCTTCTACTGTCCCCCTCATAACAAAACCAGAGAGATGGCCAACAATAAAATAAAAGTCCCACACCTGGACAAGATTAAGACTTTGACATAGACTTTTGGAAACTGTAACCCTTTTGCTTTTATGTACCCAAATACCTTAGCCAAATCCCTGATTAACATCCAACAAAAGCCAATCCCCAAAGATGCCGGAGTATGCGAAATCCCTTGCCTCGACTGTGACCTATCTTACATCGGCTTTATAGGTAACTGCCTGTCCATGGCAAGTGCTCCATAGCGACGGAAAGATAAGTTAAAGGAAATGAAAACGCATCTTCTTCAAGAAGTTCTGCAGCACGGAGGCTTTCGCAACGGCGTGTTTTGAGGCGCCTATTCTCATGATGGTTCTAGAATCAGCAGGAGTGTTGTGGAAAGGACACGCGCCGTCACGTCGCCAGAAAATGCAGCGAAATATGATGCATTACTTCGTCGAGATTCTTCTAAGACGTTCTGGTCATCTCAGGAGTCTGTGACATTCATGCTCCCCCCCCCACCCCCCAGGTCAAATATAAATACGACTGACGAAGTAGAAGAGGTCAGTAAGAGTCACAGATCAGATCATCAGTGAGAGCTCAGCAGCAAGAGATCAGAGATACAGAGAGTGATAAGAGAAGAAGGAACCAACGAAGGATCAGAGAGAAAAGTCACTGAAGAGTTTGGTCGAATTCTGGTCAAGTCGTCCAGTTGGAGCGGACGACCGAGGCATTCCGACGAGGAGGCAAAGACTTCAGAAAAGAAACATTCTACAAGAGGTTGTTTTGAGGAGTTCTGGCCTTTAAGTATCAAGAGTAGACATTGTTTTCTGCAATACGGAGTCAAGTAGGACCGTTCAGAAAAAGGTTACAGTTCCTCCCTTTTGTGAAGCCATCGCTTCGAGCATTGATTTCCGTCAGCTGAAACTTGCCAGCAAGTATTAACATTACCCCACTGTTCCCCCAGTTCATGCAGTGTAAGATTTTACTTGTAGTAATGTAAATAAGAGAAACCATTATGTTTGTTAGTAAGTTTGTAAATAAACCTTTGTTGTGTTTGTGTATCTTTCTATATTATATCCCCAGTTCAACTGTTGGTGTTTGAATTCTTTTGTTTATCATATTATCGAAAAACCCCCTTATTGGAGCAGACCTTCTCTCGGTTCGTAACACCGCCCCCCCCCCCCCCCCCCCTCCCCACACAAGAGATTAATCTACATAAACATTCAGGTAGGTATGGAAAACGAACTCAGCTATCTTTTATCCACATAAATACAATAATCACAAAAATAAACTGGAATTTGTCACAATTAATTATAGCAACAATTGTCGGTTCAAAAGCCAGGTGGTAGAATCAGACTTTGATTAAACAAAGAAATAGGATGAATCTTTCCAAAGGAGTGTGGATAATTAAGTCACTGTCACGAAATTTGGATCCTTAATAAGAAAAAATATGGCCAGCAGAAAATTTAGCACTTCTAGGTATAAATATATTCCATGGACCAACATTTTGGGTATACAGATTTAATCGTCAGGCTAACAATAGACAAAAATTAGTCTATACATCAGGAATAAGATTAATATGGAGCACAGCACAAGAGTGAATAATTCTTTGTTCTTACACGATAAACAAACCATCGGTCCTTTACATTAGGCATTACTTTTAGTGAAGGGTGGAAAATGGCCATAGAACTTTCGACAAGGTGGGTTAGGCAGTTAACTGCCTGTCCGTTAGTCGGAAGTCCCACTCTGACCACTCTGACCAGACATAAAAATTCCAATTTGCTTTGGCTGTTTTTTTGGGCTGGTAAATACATGTTTGCTGTGCTCTTGCCTAACTGTCGCTGGGCCTTTTTCATATCCCGTGGGATCTTTCAATATTGTTGACAGCACCATATGTGTTTGTGATTATATTGAGAAGTAATGGGCAAACCATACGAATCAGAAAAGCCTGTTCTCCAGCGGTTGTTTGCTTGAGATATGGCAGGACAAAAAGTGTGGTATTCCGCTCCTTTAGTGACGTAGATCCTCACCCTCTGCACCCCCATTGCTGGTGGCGTGGGTATGACAGATCCTCCCCTTGTGCCAAGTTTGTGCCTGGTCGCCTGAGCAGTGGGGTGAAGTTGAGGGGAGGAACCAAGGGACTATGCCCTTGGTTGCCGACCCTTCATCCTCATTTCTTGCTCCCAGCAAGCATTTCCTTTCTCAGTTTCTCCTTGAGGAGAAAATTACTTTGTTTCCTTCGTCCATTTTCATATGGGCGAAGAAGATTGAGGAAGGTGGTTGTGGCCAGGGCTGCCGAAGTGTGGAAATGACGTCACTAATACGGCTTATCTCGTCCACATTGTGATTAGGTGTGGAGTGTGGAATCCACACGTAAAAATTTCCACACTTTTTACTTAAAAAGTGTATGCTAGTTAAAATCTAATAATAAGTTATGAAAAATTTTCACTATTCTATTTTGAAAGTCTCACACACAAATATCTATAAAAATGAATTATTAGTAGTTGTCCTTTTAATTTGTGGATGCGTTTGGATGTTTATCAGATGCATGACGCTGACCGTTGATTTCATGTGCAAACCAACTTCCAAGACCTAGATAAACTAGATCTTGACCGTACGAGCTGGCTCCAGCGCCAACCCGCCATCAGTTACCTAGTCTATTTTTAATCTTGTTCCTCAACAAAAATCTATATTTATTATTATATACTAGTGAGTATCTTAATTTGCTAGGTTTGATGGTATATTTTCTTGAAAGTTTTGTTGAAATAAATATACATACTTTCATACTGCCATTTGGTAGCAAATTATTTTTCAGCGATGCACTTACAGCTTTGCAATACACATTACAATTTTTGCATGAGAAAATATTTATGAGCCTGTATACTCAGTTTGGTTACTATACAACTACAGTGACATAAACTTTTGAAAGGAACGCGCTTTAATGATTTCATAACTTTTATTCGTATAACGTAAGATCTTAGCAAAAATCATAGGCCTAGTTTACCAGTACAGATGATAGCGCTCATGAGTTCGTTGTCAGTTGATATTACCTTAAATGAACGACTATATATGTGTATGATAACGATAAAAGTAAGAAATTATATAATGCAGTGGTAATTAAATCCTTCTGTAAAATTAAATGGCTCAGTAGTATATATTAGCCTAGGTCCAGGATACGTTGCCAGTTTACTCTGAAAAATAAGACAGTTATAACACTGGTGCTTACTATTTCATTTGCAGCCTAAAATTGTTCTTTATGAAAGTGGTTATAATTATGTAATTGCAATTATACATTACAGCGATAATATTTTTTTAGGTTAAAGTCAGAGCATATAATCAACAGTGATAGTTAACCCAAGATATAGGTCTAGTGTTTATGGGAGTAATGCCGGATTGAACATCATCGTTATATTTCATTACGACGATATCATTAAGATGTCTTATATATACTCCCAAATAGATTTATATTTCAAATTTTACGCACGTTGTTAGATTTCATTGTTATATTGCTTACAGCTGATTATGCCTGGTAAGCGCAAGTTTCGAGAGGCCTGGATAAATGAAGATTTTCAGTCTTGGCTAAAACCAGTTGAGGGAAACCCAGAAAGGGCTTCTTGCAGAATCTGCCACAAGGAACTAAATGCTGAATTGACGTGTATCAAAAGACATAACACAAGTAAAACCCATCTACAAAATGAACGTGCAATTGATCTTGGACAGTTAGAGCTTGAAGGAAACCAAAACGACAGCAGCACTCCCTAGGAGTGAGTACTGCTACCATTCTACTCCGCATGTTCATAGCAGAAAATAATTTGCCATTCACTACTGCCGACAAGTTGGTCGATTTGATGAAGAGGATGTTCCCCGACTCTGCTATAGCTCAGGGTTTATTCATGAAGCGTACAAAGTGTACAGACGTGATTAGAACCATGGGAAACTGTAACAAACAGCCTGATAAAAAAGTTGAGGACCAACAACCTTTTCCGTAATCATGGATGAATCAACTGATTTAAGCACAACAAAGTCCTGCGCTGTAATTGTAAGGTTTTATGATTCCCATGAGCAGAAAATCACCACAGCTATGCTAGACCTTATTAATGTATATGACTCAAATAATGCTCAAGGTTCTACTGGAGAAAATTTATATGCTCCTCTTAATAATACGTTGACCAAAGTATGATATTCCTTCTCGGTAATTTCATAGGATTTGCAGCTGATGGTGCATCTAACATCATGGGGGAACATAACCCCTTCCCTGTGTAGTAGACTCAAGATCTTATTGCCTGGACTAACTGTATTCAAATGTATATGTCATTCTATTCATTTATGCTCTTCAGAGGCTGCAAAAACTCTTCCTCGTCACTGTGAAGATTTGCTTCGCAGTATATATCATTTTTTGCACATAGTTCAAAAGGCAGCATGCTTTCAAACTTTCACAGGAATTTTGTAACACTAAGCCTCACAAAATACTCCATCCTTGTCAAACTCGCTGGCTTTCCTTGCACGAAGCAGTAAAAAGGGTTCTCGAACAGTGGAAACCCTTAAAACTGTACTTTAGTCAAATTGAGGAGAAAGAACGTTAACAACAGTGCATCAGATAGTTGAAAGGATGAAGGATCCAGCTGTTTTTTTGGTTTATATTTACATTTTTAGATTTCATTTTGCCAAAATTTAATGAATTATTTAGTCTTTCAAAAAAACTTCACCCACAATCCATTTGATATTTGATAAATTAACAAAATTATATAGGTCTATAATGAGTACTTTTTGTCAGCCACATATTCTTCAGAAATATCCTTTGATAAATATAGATCCATGTAATGATAATAATTATGTTCCACTGAACCAGCTTTATCTTGGAGCAGAACTTCACAGCTTGTTTCAGACAGAGTCCCTCAAAAACCGTGATATGGTTGCAGGATGTTAAATATGATGTAGACAGTTTTGTATTTCTGTTTGTGTTGCAATCAGGAAAAGGTTTGATCTTGGCAATCCTTTGTGGAAATGGTTTCGTTTCTGTCAGTCAGTAAGGCTTTAGATTACCGGTCAAGAATAGCCATGCCATCTTTACAAGAACTTAATTAAACTTGTCCCCTAGAATAAACGCAGAAGATAACACAAGTTGGATGATGAATGGCGAGCTTAGATTTTGTACCAGTACCAGATGAAATAAGGCATGAAAAAAAATATTGAGGAATTTTATAAAGGGTTGGGTAATCTAAAAAGATGATGAAGGTAATGTATGTTTTCAGCCTTATCAAATTTTGCTCTTCATATTTTATCTTTACCAACATCAAATGCTGATGCAGAAAGAGTCTTCAGTAAGTTAAATTTTATAAAGACAAAGCTTCGAAATTCTTTACAGTTGCCATCAATTATTGCTCTCATAGCTGTGTCAGAGGAAGTTAAAAGATATGGTGGGTGTGCCCAATACACTGTTAATGATGAGATGATTGAAGATGTCAAAAATATGTATAAAAAAAATTCTTTTGAAATGGCTTAATAAACATATTTTTCAAACGGCCTAATGAACATTTCTCTTGTAATATCTTGAAATCTAATATTTTCTATTGACATATATATATACAATATATATATATATATATATATATCTAATATATATATATATATATATATATATATATACTATCATATATATATATATATATATATATATATATATATATTGCATTCTAGTGCTATTTATTCATTTAACTTATTGTAATAACTGTAAACTTGTTGTAGAAGACCTATGTTACTTTTTTCATCGTCAAATTAAATGTTTCATTTAAATTTTTCATCATCTGCTAAATTAGTTTCATTCAACTCTTTCATCGTCTTATATAAGTTTCATTCCAGTTTTTCATCAAATTAAAGGAATATCGACTGTTGTTGAGAAGTTTTGTTTCTTTTACCCTCTCGTCAAAAAACACTAGAATAAAAATCTAACTAAATGTTTAAACAATATGAACTAAAAACGGAAAGAGTCAGTGTCTATCCTTATTTTTCAGTTAAAAAGAACAGTGTCTATCCTTATTTTTCAGTTAAAAAGAAAGAAAGAAAGAAAAAAAGGCTACTTGGTGGGAAATTCACACCGCTAAGTTTAGAGCACTTACAAGATTACGATAAACAAAACATTCCTCCAGAGTTCCAACCACTACATCGACAAAAGTCGAATATATTGCATAACTGGCAACTGTCTGAGACCGTGCGTGGATTTCCTTAGTGTGGAAATCTGGCAGCCCTGGTTGTGGCCAGGGTGACCTCTCTCTGGGGGTCTCCTAGAAGCCTCTCAACTAGAAGAAAGGCAGTGAACATCTGGGAAGATGCCTTTCCACTGGCTGTGTGTCATCACCTGCAATTTGGCAACAAGTAAGACTGAGAGGTCGACTATCCATGGCAGATCCCTCTGGTATGACTTCTCCCAGGTTTGGAAGTATGCCAGGGACCTTCACCTGTGAGAATCAGTGGGATGGGCAGCCAGCTCCTCCACAAAAACTTTACTATTATCACTTACTTGACAATCCATAAGAGCAAGCACTGAAGCACCAATCTGAGCAGTAGTATTCACTAAAAAATCAAACTTCGCCTCAAGGTTGGCAATGGCATTGGGGTAAGGAGTTAGAGAGCTTGGTAAAGGACTATGTAGTACAGCTGAAAGACTGGGAATGGGCAAAATTACAAGTGCAGATACAATAAGCACATCAATGGAAAACCTAACTGACTCATGACTAGCTATAGTCTTGCCATTTTTAATAATCACTTTTCTCTTTCTATCCCTCGCAATTTGGATACAGAGATAAGAATTCAAACTCTTCCAATTCTTACAAGACTTCTCTACTGAGTATACCTGACCCTTGCAAGTCGAAAATATTGAACATACTGTATGTATATCATACTTAGCAGAGGTTAACTTTGTATTGCATCCTTTGCTGCAGTAACAAGCACTAGACATCGGTAAGTAAGTCTGTAAACAAAGTCCAAACAATTAAGAATCCCAATTATTAAGTCAAAATCATGAAATCATTAAAGTTTACTTAAACCTTATCTAAATAAGTTCCCAAAAGGATACTGAATGCAAAATACTTCATCAATCTATCAGATAAACCAGAAAATCAGCAAAGCATTTGAATTCTAAAATTCAGCTGCTGCTCACAACTTTCAACATAATCCAGTAGAAACAAATTGAGGTTTTGCTGTTTTTTCTCTTCTTCCCTTAAAGTGGGTGAGGCCTGTTACCTACACCAAAACAAAAGAATCGCTACTGCAAATTTCAAATTTTAGCTGCTGATACTAGAAACTGTTAGGTATGTAATTAATTGGTTAAGTTACTTATAGTACAAAGAATTCTGTTGAAAGTACATAAAAGCAAACCTGTCCATATATCATTGAAAAAAGCACCAGAACCAACTGGTCGACAATGGTGGGGCCGGCACCACCTGTAGAGCAAAAAGAAATCTGCCAAGTTTGCCACAAATGTGGGAGGACAGTCACGATGGATTTAGAAATAAAATGCTCAGTAGGAATAGATTGGGTAAAGATGATGGCACTTTCCTAATAATCCACCAGCAACTTTGGCTTTCTGATCAGCCTGTCCTACACACTGTTCGAAAAAAAAACAGGAGTCATTGAAAACTAGGATAAATGCCTGATTGTAACCTAAGGCAAAGGAACTCAAACCCAAGACCACGGAGGGCCACAGTACAATGGCTCTGACACAGTCCAAGGTTGGAGAACAAGGTTTAAATTCAGAGTAACCTTCTCTTAGAAGGGTTGCTTATCAAGGATAAAGGGTCCCTGTTCTACCCACTGGTTTGATTTTGAAGTGTTCTTCACTAAAGAGTTTGCCTGCCAAGGATAAAATTAACCCATTACCTATAAAAGCTCTCATGATTACGAGTCTATCATTAAACATGCTATGAGATATTTTTAAAACCCGAGCACCTAATTCATGATTGATGGTCTATCGTGATAACATTTTTATCTATGTCGCCATAACATTATAGTTCTTTTAAATGCATCTAGAATTTTGGAAAAAAAGGTGTCTATAAATCTTGAGATAATCGCAAAATGGAGCAAGAATGTTTTTTTTTTCTTTGCTAAGGTTCCCTCATCTATGCACTAAAATGGGTTTCATCAAGTTTCAATGGCATAACATCCCTAAGATACTGTTTTTTGTATTGTTAGGCTTTACCTTATGTTGCCTTTGCAATGTTGTATGGCAATGATTTTAAAAAAAAAATTCTGATATCCCATTTTTTTGTCTTTGCAAATAGTTTCCAAACATTTCCAAAACATTTGTTACAAAGTAAATAAAAATGTCACCAAGTATGTTAACAATAACCTTAACAAACCCGTGAAATGAAGATAATAGCAGTTACTGCAAAAAAGAAAAAAGTAAAAATTCACAAAACTTCAAAAAAAACTAACACTGTCACACATAGTTACTAAACATGGAGTATGCTAATAATAAGTCCAATAAACTGGTGAAAAATGATGAATCATGGATATGATGGTGATTAATGCTAAAAAATAACCATTAACAGATGGAAATGTATGAAAAATGGGAAAATGGCAAATAATAGTTGTACTCACCAAAACTTGAGAAGTTCTGTCTTACTTATTATTTCTGTAGACGACAAAGGCACAGGGCAGGGGCTGTCACAACGAATAAAGGGCTAGCCAAGCATGTTGGAAAGCCCATGCCCAAATTTGCTGACAAAAAGACTTGGATGTGGGATCATCTGCTGTTAGGCCATGGTGACATAGACCCCATCACCATCAAAGTTTAGCAGTCTTCATGGCACAGGAAGCCACAAAAAAACTTTTCCACTTTGTGACTTGTGTTCTTGTTCTAAGTTCCAGCCTGATTCCCCTCAACAAGAGCTTTCATGGGCCACTCACAGGTGTTTCAAGCACCCAGTTTCCCCAGATGAAAACCGATGCGATAAACTTGCCCACTTCGACATCAGGTTGGCAGACACCTATCTCATGAAGGATTTTTTGTACAGTGCTTGATGCTGAGGTGAGACTCCAAAGCTTGTGTGTGTTCAGGGTATGTTTATGGGTGTAGTAGCTGGAACAAGTTCACAGAAGTTGTATATTCTGGGAAAACACTCTAAAACACTCTCGGTTTTTTATTACCTTTTTGTTGGGGTTTCACGTCCCCACAGGTTCCTTTATTGCTGTTCCTCACTCAGGTAACTTTGTTTCACAGTAACTTGGGTTCTCATAGCAGTTGCTGCATGAAAGGCAGCCCAGCAACTGTTGTTTCCTGCCACTGAAGATAACAGTGGGCTCTATTGTTCACTTCTCCCTTTCTTTTTTTTTTTTTCAGCCTTTTATATCACTTCTTGAGAGTTCATTGCAAAATTATCTAAGAGATATGCTGTCTGCAAGATGTAATCCCATAGTCACCAGTGAGCCTTAAACATCACATTAATAGCATGACACACCACTCTGGAAGAACACTCATTCTTGCAGGTGCAAAGGGAACTGACTTTCCTAGCCAGCAGACGGTTCCATTGGTGGGAACCACAGCTCATGGTGGCACTGGTTTCAAAACTGATGGGGAATGACACCTTTGCCCACATGCATGAAGCTACTAGTAGCACAAGGGGATGGGTGGGCATCACAATCTGTATCAATATCGTTCAGGTGACATCTGAGGTGCTTACTGCCCACCCCTAAATCCTTAAAAATAATGATGTCTTTATTTGGTATTGATTTAATTCAATATGAGCCCTTGATAATGGACATTAATATGAGTCCTTGATATTGAAACATTTGTTTTACCTAAAAGACCCTTATTATGCATAATACTACAAATTTTTCGATTAACGAGATATTTCACTGATGAACATTATTGGACGCTTTGTTAATATTTGAATCCTGCGAGTGAGTTCCAAATCGGATTTTATTTGCAAAAGGATATTTTGGGTAAGGATAGCTAAGTTCTTGCAAAGAGTTTTTTTTTTTTTTATTTTCATCGGGAAATGGTATCAAGTTGTAACTTGAATGGTTCTTTTTGTGTTCAAATCATATGAGGTGGGAACATTATGTCCTAGTTAGGTGGGGAGGACCTGAGTGGATGAAGTGAACCCCCACCATCCAGCTAGGTACGGGCCTCTGGCACCCTATGTTTAGGATAGGTTGGGGCACCCCAACCTGGCCAGGTAAGAAAACAGTGCCCTAGGTTAGGATAGGCTACATATATTTTGCTAACATAATGAACGTCATGTACATTCTGAGATCACATCAAACTTGGTTGGATCATATTTTGGTAAAATTACAGTTTCAACCATTATGGGGAAAACTGGAATAAAAATATATTTTGTTGCATCAGAAATATAAGTAGTTCCAACGATTTAACATTTATTTTGACTGCAAACCATCCGATTTAGAGATTTACTATGTAATTGGAGTTAAAAAAAAAAAAAGTTTGGAGCACTTACAGATTACGGGGGCCACTCGACCGCCGACGAAACGAAATCGGCGGAAGAACAAACCAAAAACCAATATGCGGCGATACCAAAAACAAAACACAAACAAACAGTAGGGAGCTACTACATAATCCGCGACGATCGATTTATGTGTGCTGTCAGTAAGGCCGTGGCGGAACGGCGCTTCGCGCCTTATCCGCATATTTAAAGATTCTTGGCAGGCACGGCGATGTTCTTGGCAAGAGGTAATGTTGCGCTGCGCGCAGCTAACACAGGGGTTACAGTAAGGCTACTTACCGTGGGCGGATGGATTTGGGTGTCGCGATACCAAACAACAACAAACAAAGTAGGGAGCAACTGGCCGGTAAAGTGTAAACCCAAAAAAGTTTTTTTCCACAAAAAGGTAAATGTCCAGGAGAAGGCCGCACCCGTTTTTCCAAGTATTAACGACGAAAAACGCAAAAAAAACGACCAGATTGGTGTTGCACATCGCATAGAAACATGAGGAAATGAATAAAAAAGAAACAGAGTTACTCTTCACACAAAATCTAAGCATAAACCTAACTACTACTTCAATTATGGGGGGATCCCAGTGGGAAAACGGGTTTTTTTGGGGTGTGGGGGGGGAGGAGGAGAAAAGTGATTTTCGGGGCACTACCGAACCTAATACACCCACCTAACTTACCTAGGGCCCTGTACCCCTACCTAGGCCTAGCGGGGGGGGCTCCGCCCCCTGCAACCCCCCCTTAAGGCCACAGTGATTTTTCGGGGCACTACCCGAACCTAATACAACACCTAACCTTACCTAGAGGGCCCTGTACCCTACCTAGGCCTAGCGGGGGGGCTCCGCCCCCCTCGACCCCCCTTAAGGCCACTACCTAACATCCAACAAACCAATCCAAAGTGATGGACTGCTGTATACATCGTTATACTACCACCATTATAAATATACTATAAATTAATGAAGCTTACTTAAACTGTTTGGTTGATAAAAATGTGCTGGTGCTTTGAGGGAAAACGTGAAGCCGTTGCAAGTTCCCGGACATGCAACTTAAAGTAGGAAGTGGCCAGTACCCCGACCGACCACATTGCAACTGCAAACAATCGGTAGGAAATCGAAGGTCTGTCAAAATTAATGGCCAGAGGGCCAGCCACTACCTCTGCCATAGGTACAGGAAGACAAAAATTCCGTTTTTTGCTTCATTATTCGAGTATTCAGTCAAACAATGGATACCAGTGGGACACTAGACAGGTAACTGTATTACTCCGCTGAAATGCTAGTGAAACTTAGTTTTTCGACTCAAGTCATTCGTAATTGGTTTATGAAACCCATGACGTCATAACGATGTCACACCTCTCAGCCATAATGAGTACTGGAAACCTGCTTTGTTTGCGTAAGAAAGTAAAGTTAGAGGCTCATTAAAAGTAAACATTACCGTAGAGAAACACCCTCTCCCGACTTAGGAAAAATTCGAGGTAAAACTTAATCTTTTTTTTTTCTCTGTAAGTATGCATTAGCGACAATAATGTATTGAGAAGTGTTTTGTTATCACGGCTTTACTCGGGAAAAAATACAAATATAATAGATTTCCCATAATGGGTTGAAACTGAAATAATACCCATATTTCAACTCCCCAATGCAATTAGGTTTATAGGGCAAAAAACTAGGTGGGTAGTTTTTCATATATAGTAGGCTAGTACTAATGGGCCTTGCTTTGATCTACTACTAGGTACCTATTCCTTCTTCCCATTAGCCTGACACATCTGCCCACCTCTTTACCTCCGCCTATATGCACTATCTTCATACAGTAAAAAATAACTAAAGAATCGGTCGTCAGGGAAGGCTCACAAAACCACTTGGTTTCGTTATCAACCGAACACTGGGTAGGGAAAACGTCACATCCAAATTGGCCATCAAACAGAACAATGAATTTCCAAGTTTTGTTTTTCTTTGGAAACCGGGAGAGGACGGCCACATTACCCACTTCCATACAATATGAGTTGTCTGAGCTCAAATCTAGTGGGTTAATAATGCCTTCAGATAACACGTAAAATGTTATTTTATTTTGCGAAATTATTTCGATAAATGATCGTCACTAACACGACTAACATAACATTGACGACGGACCACCGCTGGTAGTTTAATTTTTCTAGTTACAACTTACAGAAAGTCCTTATAACGGCACTCCACTCCACGTTACTATTATTAGTATTAGTAACTAGGAGTTGTCGATGTAATGTCTCCCTTGCCCGTTCTAGTCCTCCTTTGTTTATGTTTGTTTAAGTTAATTGTCTCTGTAATACCATAAATCTTTTACAATTCCTTGCTATTTTCAACTTCCTCTTTCGATAGATCTGCCTAGATTGATTGATTCAACCCCATGACTTTATAGCATTCCCTCTAACACCTCTTCAGGAACGTTGTGCAAAGTCACGAGTGTTGGACGAAAAACGATTTCCATTCGAGCCAGTTTACGATCATAATGGAGGTAAGGCATCGAAGTACTATTCGTTATGCCTCATATTTCTCGGATGCTTGATAGATCCCTGTTCTGAACAAAATTTCGTTGGAGTATAACGTATCGCGAGTGTTAGGCTTTTCCCTAGATTCCAATATTGGATTGTGATGTTGATATTTTTGAAGTTATATTTAGTGGTTTACGTATTCTTGCAATATTTTGAAATTTTATCAAATTCCTCGTGATTCAGTTACCAGATTCCCTCTGGATTAGATTTCCCTTTCTTCCTTGTATTCCTTATTTTCTTTTCTTTTTTATAATTTAATCTCAGTTGCATGTCTCGTCGTCCTTGTTGTTCGTGGTGTTCTCTCTCTCTCTTTCATATATATGTATATATATATACATATATATATATATATATATATATATATATTATATATATATATATATATATATATATATCTATATATATATATATATATATATATATTCTCAAGTTGTGCTAAGACGTTCATTGTCGTGAGATACCGGAAGAATGTGTAGCAAGGTATAAATTCTCGTATCAAAACCATAAGTTCTCGTAGAGCTGTTAACCTCCCAACAAGCTCCAAGCCCAACTAGTGATGCTTCCGTCCCAAGTTGTCATAAGTTTTAAATACCAGTTCCTCCACGCAAGTCATAAAAGAAGTTGGAAGCTGCCGAATACTAAGCATAGATACCTATATCTATGGGTACTATGGTACTGAGGTTTTAACGGCCAGGCACCTACTGCATAACGTAGGTTACCATAAATTTTACCCAACTTCTCGATCCAGCAGCGAGTGAATTGCTGACATTCTCTTCAGCTTAAACCTCCATCGTGAGATATGATGGAAATGAACACATGGGAACGTGTTTCATAGAAATACAATTTTGACTCACATCGGGACTGGACCCCAGTCTTTCTAAGTGGGTCAGGAAGTTGGGTCAAGTTCGCTGGTAGTATAAGAGCCATAGTAGGTTCACATCAACCGTGCATTTGATGTCTAGGCCAGTCCCTTACGACGCTCTGCTTTCTGTTGATAAGCCAATCACAGGCTGGAAACTCTCAGACTCTCGAAAGAGTTCATATGGGTAGAATGTATGTTCCACCTCTCCTGAAAGATAAATCTTTCAAAAGTATCCCCCAGGAGAGGTAGAAACATATATCCTACCTATGTGAACTCTGAGAGAGACTTGAGAGTTTTCCAGCCCTGTGATTGGCTCATCAACAGCCCAATCAGGAGCGTCGTAAGGGACTGGCTAGACATCAACGCACAGTTGCGCTGGATGTGAATTTATATAGCAGGCCCGGACCCAGAGTCTTTTAAGGGGGTTTTCGGGGGGGTCATTTTCCCAAAATGGTCTGATATATATAAGTCATTATATATATATATATATATATATATATATATATATATATATATATATATAGGTATATACATGATGAAATGCTGAAATTGTTATTTTAGTATATTAAGAAGAGAAAAATTGGGTATGCATTCCATGCATGGCCTATGCTCCCTTCTAACCGATTAGATTGATTCAAAGAACGTCTTTGGTTAACAGAATTTTGCTATAATGTTGAAAGTTTGCACTGAAATTCAAGAATATTTCTCCAGTTTTTATTGATTGATTCATTTATTATATAAAAAAAATCACATGTATATTACTTTGTTGTCTATGTATATACTCTTTGACTTAACAAAAAACAATAATTATTATTACTTTGTAAGCACAGTTAAATGAAAAGTCTAGTCACAGAAAATATGAACTTCCAGAAATTTTTCCGCCGCCCCCCCCCCCCCCCCCCAACTTTTTTACAGGCCTGGCTAGGCGCCTGACGCCAGGAGGTACTTAGAAATCTTTCGTAAACCTTTTGAATCGTACCCATGATGTTTGGGTAGGTCTCAATATTTCTTCGGGTGTGCTGGATTCCATGTATACACATTTTCCTTCATAATCCCTATCTGTCATTTATACTAACTTTCTTTGTAAACAAAATTTCATATTGATATCATCTGCTTAGATAAAGGACGAGAAGTCGAAGGCCTCACACTGGTTACTACATTATTTCACTTTCCTTCGTGGATTTTGCCTATATATATATATATATATATATATATATATATATATATATATATATATATATATATATATATATGTATATATATATATATATATATATTATATATATATATAATATATATATATATGATACTAAACATATGAATGCTAGTTTCAGCTACTTTACATAATTTCCCAAGACCCTATAAATATTCAGCTGTTGGTAGATTTCTTGAATTTACATAAAAAAGTATTTTAAATGAGGCAAATTAAGTCATTGCCTATTTGGAAAGAGAATTGAAATGTTTTTATTTTTGTAAAATATTTGTGATCCAAATAAAAGGAGATGAACTATGGCATAGATAATGTAGTTCTCCGCGTGTTTTACCCACCAAAGCCGAGTGGAAACTGACGGAAATTGCTTTCCTGAAACGAAGAGTTATTATTTTTCACGATTTATAGGGGTATTCGTATTCGCGTGTCCCGTGTGTGTGTGCGAGAGAGAGAGAGAGCTAATAACTTTGTTACCTTTAGGTTAAACAAAAAGTTGGTTATTGGTTGCAAGTGGTAATATTTTGTGCGTAAGTAGCTAACTATTGTTTGTGAGTAGCATTTTTAACTTTCTGCAAGAAACATGTTGTAACTTCCTCCATGACACATGTTTTACCTTTCTCCAAGAAACATGTTTTACTTTTCTTCAAGGCACAATCATGCTTTAAGAAGAAACACGTCGTAACTTTATTCAAGAAACGTAACTTTCTTCGAGAAACATATTCTAACTTTTTTCAAGTCAGTGTTTTGCTTATTTTATTTCAGAGGAGTAATCCTATATCATTGCATTTGCATCTCACCAAATAACAAAATCCCACAAGCATTTTTTTCCACGATGCTAAGCATATTATGCGCCTATAACTCTTCCTTTTTTTTCTTTTCCATCTGTCCATCCTCCTGTGGTGTTTGCACATGGTAACACTGCGTCCTGGGCTTTAAATAATATCCTATTTCGAATATTAACGGTGTAATTCGCATGCAGTAAATTATTAAAACACTTTTCAGTTGCAAATGTGCACCAAGATGTCCTTTTATTTACTTAAAACTTACACATAGCGTAACTATTTAAAGCACGGCCACGCAGTGTTACCATGCGCGACCACCACAATCTGATAGACAGATGGGAAAAAAACAAGGGATAATTACCCAAACGGCCGACCAGACAGCACTTGGATCCCTGAATGCCCGGTGGATAAGTGTAGCGTTCTCTGCGATAAAAGATGCGCGTTCGCGTAAACACGAAAAAAGAAAATGCTGTTCACTGCTGTGCAAACGGCTGTAAAGAACTGCGAACGTATCGCTCATCGTCATCAGAAAAACATCCCACGCCCGAGAGCGGAAATAAATGAATACAACTTGCAAAAGGAAATAGAGGCTAAAAAATTGAAACTTTGCACTGCGTCCCTTTTCCAGCATAGCAAATTTTATCTGATGGGGAATGAAAATTACGGTGTATATTCGGGAAAACATTTCAGCTTTTTCCGTAATCTAGCTGCAGAAAATGAATTCACGTACCTCGATCCTTCTCAACTAATTATTTACACGCACATAGTACGTTCAGCAAGAGTTGAAAAATGTCGCTGGAATTTAAAATGAAGCTAAAGTATATTTTTTATGCTTTCGCTACCGCTAGTGCCATCGAGTTGTCTATTTCTATTTTATAAAATGTTGGTTCACTCCATTAAAACCATCTTGCGGGGATTTTCTTCATTATTGTTTTATATTATATACTCAAACACCAAAAGCATGAAAGGACGTTTCATAGTAATCAGAGACCGGTAGTACTATTAGTAGAAGTGCACGGCTCTAACTGGATTTGGCTACCTCCCTATTTGGAGAGACTAAAACTCTACGTCCTCACATCAGGACGCCTCTGTTGCCGATTACCTGCTGCCCTTCACTTGACACATTTGTTCTGGCAATCCATATTAATTGATGGAAAAGTAAAGACCTCATTAATTCTTTCTATTCTGACAAAATGTGAAGAAAGGATGACCCACTAATCTGTGAACTGGGTTTTCTCGGTCGTTAATGCGATAGTTTTTGAGTAATTTTGAAATGAATCTTAATGCTTCTCAGTTGTTTGGGAAAAACGTTACGATTTCCATAGGCGTTTCTCGCGCGAAAAACTTTCACAGACGAAGAGTTTACGGAACGTTAATTTTATCATAATTCCAGTGCTTCTGAGGAAACTTCTTTGTTATTGGAAGTAGCCTTCTGATTTGTATATTCTATATCTCCAATTTAAAAGACTTTATTTTCCAAAAGGGCTGACATTATGAAATACGTTCCCTGTTGCAACGAGTAAGATGAATTTGGATTGTACACAAGCAAACTAGATTATTTAAATGTCAGAGATACACACTTATAGGTAGGACTAACAATTTCTTCATCCGGTTATTCAGCATTTGCCTTTATACATTCGTTCTCCACTTGAGGCCGATGGCGTCTTTTCAACCTGTTTGTAATGTGGATGCGATGAGTTCCTGACGTGTGTTTATGATAATATGTTCTACTGAAGTATGGAGTAACTCTTAAGCCCTTTGAGTCTAAACACAGCTTGCTTACAATCAGAATCAAGGTCCAAAGTTTGACACGAAAACTACGATGTGCTTTCAAAACCGAGTAGATATACCTCAAAGACAACACCCTTAGTGGATGAGGTAGTAATATAAGCGTACTTTTTCTTCGCACTTGCAATGCTCTTGACACGTTTCTCATGACAGAAACTTTCACAAATATCCAAATGAATATTTGAGGTTTTGCACAAGTCGGCAGGCACAAAGTCGTCGAAAATAATAACTCCTCATTTCAGAAAAGCAATTTGCGTCAGTTTTCACTCGGCTTTCGTATAACACTCGGCGGAGAAATACGTTTTCTATGCATATAGTTTCATCTTCTTTTATTTGGATCACAAATGTTTTACGAAAACATTTCAATTATCTTTTTCAATGGGTACTACAGGTGGGCTTCAAGCAATGACTGCCTATTATTTAAAAAAAAAAAAAACTTTATGTAATTTCCAGAAATCTAGCAAAGGCTAAATATTTTACAACGTCTTGGGAAATTGTGTAAAGTAGTTGAAACTAGCTTTCTCTAGCAAATTACTTTTTTTCAATATGTCCAGTATCTCATATGATTGTATCTCATGTGTCTAGTATCATAATATATATATATATATATATATATATATATATATATATATATATATATAGATATATATATATATTGAACATCAGACCATCGTTCTTTGATAGTCTAGAGTTCCTGTTTTCTAGTTTTCTAGACTAATAAACCTTGCTCTCAACCTTGATGTCCCTAACTTTCGATCAAAACTTCAAGGCATAGCACATAAAAAGCTAATTTTAAATTGCCTACGTATTGGGCTCCATTTTTTAAAAAGGAAGACATGGCTATTCTCAAATCTCTTGCAAAAAGCAAGGACATTATCATTACCCGTCCATGCAGACAAAGGTAGAGGAGTTGTTATTCATAACAAGGATTATGTCTAAGGTGGAAACAATTTTAAATGATAATACTAAGTTCCAGAAGTTAGGAAATCCTGAATTTTCAACGCTGTTTAAAATAGAAGACCGTATTAATCGATTACTGAAAAGCTTTAAAAAAAGACCGTGGCATTATCACTAAAAATACTTATCAGTCCCTGTAAAGCTCAGGGGTCATCGTATGGTTCAATGTACGGCCATCCGAAGGCCCCCAAAGATATGTTCCTATCCGCCCTATCTTAGCGTCATATGATAACGCTAATTACGAACTGGCAAAACATCTAGTTCTTATGCTCGCCCCCTTGGCCGCAAATTCTTTTAGCCTTAAGAATTCATAAGAGTTCAAGAATATTATTCTTGCTCAGGATTCTGATCTTGTCATGCTATTAAGCTATGATGTGGAGTCCTTATTGACGAATGTACTAGTACGACAAACCATTGATATAATTTTAAGTAAGGTTTTTCCTACGGACGAGTCTGTTTTTAATGGGTTCTTTAAGAAAGATTTTAAGAAACATTTACATCTAGCGGTGCGGGATGTAGTCACTCATATAAGTTCATGGATGTCCGGATGTTTGAGAGAGATTTCCATTTCACCCCTTTTCGGATGACAGGTGTTTGAGAGTGCCAAACTGGCCAAATGTTCAACTACCTAACTCTGCTGTAGAAAGTTTCGGCGTGTGCCCGTCTTACGTCATCATACAGACCCGCTGTCCAAAAAGGGGTTGGATGGAAGTCAGCTCTATGTCCGGAGACATCCATGAACTTATATGAGTGACTATACACCGTTTTTGTTTTTAACGGTTGTTCTTGCTCGCAAATTGATGATAAGGCTCTCCTCTCGGACCCGTCTTTGCCGGTATCTTCATGTGCTCGCTAGAAGAGCTCACGCTTGATACTTGTCCCGTTAGTTACCGTCCGCTATTTTATAAACCTTATGTAGCCGACACGTTAGCACTCTTTAGAGTCATTGAGGCGCAGAGAGATTTTTAACTTTCATCAACTCATTTTACCCAAACATCAAATTCAGTTAAATTTTTTTTCAGGTATTTTAATTACTCGCTCCTCAGAAGGCTTCTCAACTTCAGTTTTTTTTTTTTTTTTTAAAGAGACATTCACTAGTCGGTGCTACATTAGTAGGCGGTTTACCTGCGTATTTCTACACTATTTCGCCGAGTTTAGTACTAGCCTGTCGGGGGTCAAATGTCCCTAATGTAGCACCAAGGGTTGTGGTTGTTTGAGATTAAGCTGGCCTTATGCCAGCCTCGGGGATCCAAATGTAGTAAAATGCACTTAGGAACATTTGACTCCCGAACGGACTAGTACTAAACATGGCGAGACACGGCGATGCATTTTCAAGGCTGGGGAATTGATAAGAATACAAACATATAAGACTTATCACTAATAAAACACGGTATTATTTTTAAAATTGGACTCTAAATCATTAAAACATTTAAAAAGTAAAAATTACTGTACAACAAAACACTACGTTGGAGAGACAACCTACCAGAGTAAAAGTTAAAAAGTGACTGAAGGACAGAGCGGGGAAAAAGAAAAAGAAAAAAAAAAACACACACAAAACTATACAAAAGACGAAAGACAAAACTGAAGTAAACAAACAAGTAGTTAGGCTATGAACAACTGAATTGAAGAGGACTGGGCATTTAAATTCGGTACATTGGTTTTGATTAAAATGGATTTTTGTGTTAAAAGCTCATCATCTTTATTACCTGTCGCTCCCGCTTGGACATCGGCGATTTTAAAATTACTGGATCAGCCAATAAAGATGATGGGTCTAATCCTAAAGGAAACTGGGTAATTGAATAACGATGGAAATGACAAACTTAAACAAACACAAACGGAGGAGAATTAGAACGGGCAAGAGAGACATTAGAAAGACAACTCGTACTATTACTACTACTACTACTAACAATGTGAAGTGGAGGGCCGTTATAAGGATTACTATTGCTCTTCTAAATGCCTTCTCCGAACGACGGACCGAAAGTGTTTGTTACTGTCGTGATAGTGACCATCATTTATCGAAATATTCCGCAAATAAATGACATTTTAGGTGTTATCTGAGGCATTATTAACCACCAAAATGAGCCCAGACAACTCATATTGTAGGGAAATGGGCGATGTGGCCGCCATTTCTCGGTAACCGAAGAAAAACAAGATCTGAAAATCGTTGTTCTGTTTGATGGCCATTTTGGATGTGACGTTTTCATACCTAGTGCTCTGCGGAAAATGAAACCTAATGGTGATTGTGAGCCTTCCCTGACGACAGATCTTTAGAGATTTTTTACTTTTATTGAGGAGTAGTGGCATAACAGGCTGGGGTAAAGAGGAGAGCAGTCGTGTCGGGCTAAAGGGAAGAAGGAATACCTACTATACTCTGTTTGTTTTTTCATCTGTCCATCCGCCTGTGGTGTTTTTGTATGGTAACACTGCGTCCCGGGCTTTAGATAGTTACGCTATGTGTAAGTTTTAGGTAAATAAAAGGATATCTGGGTGTACATTTGCAACTGAAAAGTGTTTTAATAATTTACTGTATGCGAATTACACCGTTAATATTCGAAATAGGCTATTATTATAATCGTTAAATGTAATCTGAATGTAACTATCTAAAGGCCGGGACGAGTGTTACCATACAAAAACACCACAGGCGGATGGACAGATGGAAAAAAACAGAGTATAGGTAGATCAAAGCAAGGCCCACTTTGAAAACGAGGCAAATACTTTGCCTTTTAAACTTAAATCGTTTTCTGGAGTTGAAAATATGATCCAACCAAGTTTTGAGAACGTACATGACGTCCATTTTGTTAGTAAATACATAAGTAGCCTATCCTAACCTAAGGCACTGGGTTCACACCTGGCTAGGTTGGGGGGTCCCACCCAACTTTACATAGGGGCCAGAGGCCTTACCTAGCTGGACGGTGGGGGTAGCCTCACCCCACCCAGGTCCTCCCACCAACGAGGCCTCAAGTCCTACTTAATCTGTGAATCTGAACACAAACCTTTAACTTTGGTTTCATTTCACTTTGACATGTGCTCACATTTCCAGATGAAAATAAACACTTTCAAAATACCCAAGTTAGCCATCCATACCCAAATGTTATTATGCAAACGAAATCCAAGTGGGAGTTCGCTTGTGTCATTCAAATATTAACAAAGACCGTATATACCTAAAGTCCAACAACGTTCATCAGTGAATAACAGTAATGGTGAATTTGCATAATGCATATTAAGGAGACGTTATGGTAAAACACAAATGTCCAATATCGAGGATTTCAGTTAAATTAAAATAAATACCAAATAAAGATTTCATTATTGTTATGATTATAGGCTTAATAGCACCTCAGAGATAAATGGGTTGAGTCCTTTAACAGTGATACCGATACAGATTATGATGATCCATTCCTTTTTGCCACAGCAATCCATGCATGTAGGCAAAGGTGTCATTCCCCATCAGTTTTGAACCAAGTGCCCCACGAGCTGTGGTTCTGACCTATGGAATCATCTATTGTATTTGGCTGAACACCATACAGCAGGAAAGGAAGAAAAAGGTTAGTAATCTAAGAAACATGGGCTGCTGGTGTTCGAAAAGGCAAAAAACTATGGCCTGCGCCATCAAAATTTTCTTAAGATTGTTTGCCAAGAAAGTCAGTCCCCACTGAAACTGCAAAAGTGAGTGTTCTTCCAGATTAGAGGGTGAGGCAATAATGTGATGTTTTAAGGCTTACTGGTAGAGAAGAGGAGATGATGTCGCAGTTGTTATGGGTGGTAGCAGAGTTGTTTAGAGTTGAAGTGTTTTTGTATTTTGGGTGGGACAGAACATTTGAGTATAGAGGGAAGCTAACTATAAATAGTGAGCATGCGGTTTTGAGAATTCAGCATGGGGAACACAGTTACAGTTGGTTAAGTGAGGGGGATTTGAATCAGATATGAAATTGGGGAAATAACTGAGGAGGAATGTGGGGAGGATGCTTGTGGTAGGATGATCAGGAAGATGTAGCTGTGAATTTGTGTATGCATGGAGGAACCCAAGGGAAAATGGTGACATTTGTCAGAGGGAATGATAGTGGGTACTGTAGCTTAGTTGATACAGGGGCGCAGTTTTCCCTAGTGAGTGAGTCAGTGGTAATGAACTTGAGAGATGCGATTGGGAAGTGAAGAAGCAGTGTTCAAGTGTAAGAATGCACGGGTTAGGACACGGGAAGTGTTTTAGTATGGGAGAGGTACAGCTGGAGGTTAGGTTAGGGGAGTGCAGAAGTTATACATAACTTTATAATTATGGGAGAAAATTATATGCCGTCTTGTTTATTTGATAGGATAGATTTTTTCATGATGCATGATAAGAGTGTGGACATAGGGAACGGGATTCTTAGAAAGGGGCTACTAAGATGGCAAGGATTCAAGATAGTAGTGTATTTGTAGCAAACTTGTAGGTATGATTGATATTGCTAGAAGTGAGAATGATTTGTTGAGTGAGGAAGAGATTGAGGAAATGCAAGATAAGTGCTTAGAGATAAGTAAGTTGCGAGAATGCATTTTGGGAGGAGTGCATGTGGAAGATTGGCCGTGTGAGTTGGAAGTATACAGAGGGTTGCAAGACTGTTTGTATGTGCAAAAATATAGTATACTTTTTGCACCAGGAAGGAATGTATGTGCTGGTGTTTTCTGTTGAATCAGCCGTGAGTATGTGTCTGTTGGTCCATGATCGGTTTGGGCATATGAAGGAATTATAAATTATGGAATTTAATTGCATGATGGAGTGATTGTATGTGCTTGATTAAACAAGATTGTATGGATGTGGCTTTTACATGTGAAGAATGTCAGAGGGGAAAGTATCAGTGTGTGCATTTGTAAGCCAGGAGTGGTTGATGTAAATGTGGGAGGTATTGCTTGCTTTTTATTTTTTTTTTTAGCTTGTGATCCCGCCACAGGGGGACTACACCTTGCAGACAGCATATGTCTTAAATAATTTTGCAAGGAACTCATCAAGAGTGATATAAAGGCTGAAGAAGAGAAGTGGACATTGAGCCACTCTGTTACCTTTAATGGTAAGAAAACAACAGTCTGCAGAGCTGCCTTCATGCAACAACTGCTATGAGAACCCAAGTTACTGTGACAAAGTTACCTGAGGGAGGAACAGCCATAAAGGACCTGTGGGGAATGAACCCAACAACAGAGTAATAAAACAGAGTGTTTTCTCAGAACATACAACTTCTGTGAACTTGTTCCAGCTACTACACCCATAAACATACCCTGAACACACACAAGCTTTGGAGTCTCACCTCAGCATCAATCACTGTGCAAAATCCTTCACGGATAAATGTCGCCAACTGATGTCGAATGATTGAGTTTAAAGTAATTACTTTGCCACCATTATCACATTGTTTTCATCTGGGCTTTTGAGGGCAAGCTGGCTGAACTTAGAATAGAACAAAGTCACAAATTGGTAAAAGTATTTGTGGCTTTCTGTTCCATGAAGACTGCTAACTCTGATAGTGACCGGTCTGTGTCACCATTGTGACTAACAGCAGACAATCCATATCCAAGTCTTTTTGCCAAGCAAATTGTGGCATGGGCCTTTTTCAACATTGCTGCCCAGCCCCACTCACTGTTGAACAGCACTTCCTGCCTGTCTGCTACAGTAGTTTAAGTAAGCTAGAACTTCTTACTTTTTGTGAGTACAACCTTTTTTGGCCCTTATCCCTTTTTCATACTTTTCATTAGTGAATGATTTAATTTTTTTATTCATTCATTCACAATCACTCTTAATAATCATCATTATCCCACAGTTTTGTTGGATTATTATTACTTACTCCATCTTAAATAACTGTACGTGTAAATTTTTTTGGAATGTTTATGAATATTTACTTTTTATCTTTTCTTAATAGCTCCGTTTGTTTGGGATTATTGTTAACATTCTTGGGTGATTTTTTATCGTTTTCTGACTACAATATTGGAAATTTTTTGGGATGTATTTGCCAAATGCGAAAATGGGGGATGAAAATTGTTTTTGGTCGTCTGTCATATTTTGTACATACAAAGCAACAGGATCTAAAACCATTTTAGGTCCATAGATATGGGAATTGGAGCAAAATACAAAGATTATAGTATCTATATACTGTACATATATACATGTACATATATACAGATATGAATATAAAGTGCCAATAAAACACTATTTGGAACTTTTGCAACCATATATTTTCGAGCCTATCCTTCTGTACTCCTGATCTGGAAAAATTATGGACATAGAATGTCTTACAAGAGTATATATACAAAACATAAGTAGGTGTGGCAATAAGTCCTCTGTGTGACCCAGGAAGGGTGGAAATTAACTATTCCCTGGTGATTTTAACCTCATTAACTCCCATTGTGCTTGAAATGTTAAAATAATGTTTTATGGGCTTTTTCTTCATATTACAGTAAAAGATATTCTCATATATGTACATATGTATTATATATACATATTTATATATATATTATACATAGAGTATGCATCTATATTGTACATATATACACATATACGTCCTTAATATATATCTATATATATATATATAGTATATATATATATATATATATATATATTGATTATAGATATATTAATTTATAATATGTTTTTTTTTTCTTATATATATATATACTATATATATTATATATATATATATATATATATATATAGTATATATATATATATATTATATATATGTATATATATATGTATATATATATCGTATATATATATCTATATATATATATATAATTGTATATATATATATATATATAGATATTAGATATTATAATCTATAGTATATATATATATATATATAATATATATGTACACATATATACATATACATACCTATAATATATATATATATATATATATGTATATTATATATAGTTGTATATATATATATGTGTATATTATATTACACATATATACATATACATCCTATATATATGATATATATATATATCTATATATTATATATATATATATATATATATAGATAAATATATATATAATATATATATAATAGTATATATATGATATATATACTATATATATAATTATCTATTTATATATATAGTATATATATATATATTTATATAATTATAATTATATATATATATATATATATATATATATATATGATATATCTATATATATATGTCTTATATAATGTATATATATATATATTATATATATAGTATAATAATATATGATTATAATATATATATATATAATATATAATATATATATATATATATATATGTATATATGATTATCGAGCTACAATTCCTTTAATATCGAATTCGCTCGAACCTCGGAAATTAATATATTTTCATATATGCTTAACCGAAGGGGAATTTTTTTCTTATAATAGATTACCGGTAAGTGGGCGCGAACGCAGGTACAGTTATAAATCCAGGAGCGTCCAGTGGAGCCTATAACCCACTCAACCACCGCGAGAGGCTAAAGGTATATGTCGTCTCTCACCCTTCAAAAACTTTCTCGGCGCTGAAGTTAATTTCGTTGTTTTGGAGACACAATCCCCGCCTCAACTCCGGTAGTTAAGTGCGCTTTTGACAACACGTAGCATTTTACATAATCATATCACATACCTGATTCATATACATATATCGAGCTTACAATGTCCTTTAGATTATCTATTCGCTCTACACTCGAAATAATATATTTTTCCATATATGCTTTAACCGAAGGGAATTTTTTCTCGATAATAGATTTACTGTAATTGGGCGCGAACGCAGGTACATTATAATCCGAGCGTCGTGGAAGCTAACCACTCACCACCCGCGAGAAGGCTTAAAATGTAGATGTTGTCTCTCCACCCTCAATATTTCTCGCGCTGAAGTATTCGTTGGTTTGGAGACATCCACCGCCTCGACTCCGGTAGTTTAAGTGGCGCTTTTGACAACCCGTTAGCATTTTACATAAGTCATTCACCTTACCGTGATTCATATACATATATCGAGCTACAATGCCCTTTAATATAATCTAATTCGCTCTAACCTCGGAATTAATATATTTTCAGTATATGCTTAACCGAAGGGGATTTTTTCTCGATAATAGATTTACCTTACTTGGGCGCGAAAGCAGTACATTATAAATCCGGAGCGTCAGTGGAAGCTATAACCACTCAACCCACGAGAGGCTTAAAGTATGATGTCTTCTCTCACCTCAAATACTTTCTCGCGCTGAAGTATTCGTTGGTTTGGAGACACATATCAACCCGCCTCGACTCCGGTAGTTAGTGGCGCTTTTGACAACACGTAGCCATTTTAACATAACGTCATAGCACTTACATGATTCATATACATTATAGTCGAGCTACAATGTCCTTTAATATCTAATTCGCTCTAAACCTCGAAATTACTATATTTTCTCATATGCTTACCGAGGGAAATTTTTTCCTCGTAATAATTTACCTGTACTTGGGCGCGACGCAGGTACATTATAAATCCAGGAGCGTCAGTGGAAGCTATAAGCCACTCAACCACCGCGAGAGGCTTTAAAGGTTATGTCGTCTCTCACCTCAATACTTCTCGCGCTGAACGATTCGTTGGGTTTGGAGACAACATCAACCCGCCTCGACTCCGGTAGTTAAGTGGCGCTTTTGAAACACGTACGCATTTTACATAAGTTTCATATCACATTACCATGATTGCATATACATATATCGAGCTACAATGGTCCCTTTAATATCTATTCGCTCTAAGCTCGGAATTATATATTTTTTCATATATCTTACCGAGGGGCATTTTTTCTCGATAATAGATTTAACCTGACTTGGGCGCGGACGCAGGTACGTGATAATCCAGGAGCGTCCGTGGAAGCTATAACCACTCAACCACCGCGGAGGCGTAAAGGTATATGTCGTCTCTCACCTCAAATACCTTTCTCGCGCTGAAGTATTCGTTGGTTTGGAGACACATCAACCGCCTCGCTCCGGTAGTTAAGTGGCGCTTTTGACAACACGTAGCTTTTACATAAGTCATAATCACAATTACCCGTGATTCATATACATACTGATCGAGCTACAATGTCCTTTAATATCTAATTCGCTTTCTACCTCGAAATTAATATATTTTTCATATATGCTTACCGAAGGGGAATTTTTTCTCGTAATAGATTTACCTGTACTTGGGCTCGGAACCAGGTACATATAGATCCAGGAGCGTCAGTGGAAGCTATAACCACTCAAACCCACCCCGCGAGAGGCTTAAGTTATATGTCTTCTCTCACCTCACATACTTCTCGCTCTGAGTATTCGTTGGTTTGGAGACAACATCAACCCGCCTCGACTCCGCGTAGTTAAGTGGCGCTTTTTGACAACACGTAGCATTTTACAAAAGTCAATCACATACCGTGATTCATATACATATATAGAGCACAATGTCCTTTTAATATCTACTTCGCTCTACCTCGAAGTTATATATTTTCATATATGCTTAACCGAAGGGGATTTTTTCTCGATAATAGATTTACCTGTACTTGGTTGCGAACGCGGTACATATAATCCATTAGCGTCAGTGGAAAGCTAATAACCACTCAACCACCGCGAGAGGCTTAAAAGGTATATGTCGTCTCTCACCTCAAATTACTTTCATCGCGCTGAGTATTCGTTGTTTTGGAGACAACATCCAACCCGCCTCGCTCCGGTAGTTGTGGCTCATTTTGGACAACACGTAGCATTTTACAGTAAGTTCATATCACATTACCAATGATTCATATACATAATCGCCGAGCTACATGTCCCCTTTAATATCTAATTCGCTCTACCTCGATTTAATTTATTTTCATATATGCTTAACCGAAGGGGAAATTTTTTCTCGATAATAGATTTACCTGTACTTGGGCCGCGAACGCAGGTACATTCTAAATCCCAGGAGCGTCATGGAAGCTATAAACCACTCAACCACCGCGAAGAGGCCTTAAAAGTATATGTCGTCTTCTCACCTTCAAATACTTTCTCGCTTCTGAAGTATTCGTTGGTTTGGAGACAACATCAACCCGCCTTTTCGACTCCGTAGTTAAGTGGCGCTTTTGACAACACGTAGCATTTTACATAAGTCATATCACATTACCTTGATTCATATACATATATCGGCTTACAAATGTCCTTTAAAATCTAATTCGCTCTACCTCTGAATTAATATATTTTCCATATATGGCTTAACTGCAGGGAATTTTTTCCTCGATAATAATTTACTGTACTTGGGGCTAACGCAAGTACATTATAAATCCAGGCGCGTCAAGTGGAGCTATAATCAACCACTCACCACCGCGAGAGGCTTAAAGGTATATGTCGTTCTCTCACCTCACATACTTTCTCGCGCTGAAGTATTCTTTGGTTTGGAGACCACGTCAACCCGCCTCGACTCCGGTATTTAGTGGCGCTTTGACAAACACCGTAGCATTTTACATAAGTCATATCACATTACCGTGATTCATATACATATATATTCGGCTACAAGTCCTTTAATATCTAATTTCGCTCTACCTCGGATTAATTATATTTTCATATATGCTTAACCGAAGGGGAATTTTTTCTCGATACTAGACTGTTACCTGTACTTGGCGCGAAACGCAGGTACATTTATAATCCAGGCGTCAGTGAAGCTATAACCACACTCAACCACCACGAGAGGCTTAAAGGTAATGTCTCTCTCACCCTCAAATACTTCTCTGCGCTGAATTATTCTTTGGTCTTGGACTAACAATCAAACCCGCCTCGACTCCGTGGTTAATGGCGCTTTTGACACACGTATACATTTTACATCAAGTCCTATCACAATACCCAATGAATTCATATCATAATCGGCTACATGTCCTTTAATATCTAATTCGCTCTACCTCGGATTAATATATTTTCATATATGCTTAACCGAAGGGGAATTTTTTCCGATAATAGATTTACCTGTACTTGGCGCTAACGCAGGTACATTAGAATCCAGGAGCGTCAGTGGGAAGCTATACCCCTCAACCACCCGGAGAGGCTTAAAGTATATGTCGTCTCTCTCCCTCAAATACTTTCTCCGCGCTGAAGTATTCGTTGTTGGAGACACAACATCAACCACCCCCCTAACCCACCCCTGGATTTATATGTACGCGGCGTTCCGCGCCAAGTACAGGTAAATCTACTATCGAGAAAAATTCCCCTTCGGTTTAGCATAATATGAAAATAATTTAATTCCGAGTAAGAGCGATTGACTTAAAGGACATTTGTAGCTCCGATATATGTATATGAATCATGGTAATGTGATGATGACTTATGTAAAATGCTACGTTTTTGTCAAAAGCGCCACTTACCTACGGAGTCGAGGCGGGTTGATGTTGTCTCCAAACAACGATCTTCAGCGCGAGAAAGTATTTTGAGGTGAGAGACGACATATACCTTTAAGCCTCTCGCGGTGGTTGAGTGTTATAGCTTCCACGGACCTCCTGGATTTTATAATGGTAATCTGCGTTCCGCCCCAAGTACAGGTAAATCTATTTATCGAGAAAACTTCCCCTTCGGTTAAGCATAATATGAAAATATATTGATTCCGGAGGTAGAGCGATTAAGATATTAAAGGAACATTTCTGCTCGATATTGTATATGACTCACGGTAATGTTTATATGACTTATGTAAAATTGCTTACGGGTTGTCAAAAAGCGCCATTAACTACCGGAGTCGAGGCGGGTTGATGTTTTCTCCACACCACGAATACTTCACGCTAGAAAGTATTTTGAGGTGAGAGACTACATATACCTTTAAGCCTCTCGCGGTGGTTGAGTGGTTATAGCTTATCCACTGACACGCTCCTGGATTTATAATGTTACCTGCTTTCGCGCCAAGTACAGGTAAATCTATTATCGAGAAAAATTCCCCTTCGGTTAAGCCATATATGAAAATATATTAATTTCCGAGGTAGAGCGAATTAGATATTAAAGGCCAGTGTAGCTCAATATATGTATATTAATCACGGTAATTTGATATGACTTATGTAAAAATGCTACGTGTTTGTCAAAGCGCACTTAACTCCCGGTGTCGAGGCGGGTTGATGTTGTCTCCAAACCACGAAGACTTCACGCGAAATAAGTATTTGAGGTGAAGAGACGACATATACCTTTTAAGCCGCTCGCGGTGGTTGATAGTGGTTATAGCTTCCACTGACGCTCCTTTTTTATACTTTACCTGCGTTCGCGCCAAGTCCGAGGTAAATCTATATCGAGAAAAAATTCCGCTTCGGTTAAGCAATATATGTAAAATATATTAATTTCCGAGGTAGGCGCATTAGATATTAAAGGACATTGTAGCTGATATATGTTATGGATCACAGATGTGATATGACTTATGTAAAATGCTACGTGTTGTCAAAAGCGCACTTAACTACCGGGTCGAGGCGGGTTGATGTTGTCTCCAACCACGATACTTCCAGCGCGAGAAAGTATTTGAGGTGAGAGACGACTATACCTTTAAGCCTCTCGCGGTGGTTGAGTGGTTATAGCTTCACTGACGCTCCTGGATTTATAATGTACCTCGTTCGCGCCCAAGTATAGGTAAATCTATTATCAAGAAAAAATTCCCCTTCGGTTAAAGCATATATGAAAACATTATATTATTCCGAGTAGACCGATTAGATATTAAAGGACCATTGTAGCTCGTAGATGTATATGAATCACGGTAATGTGATATACTTATGTAAACATGTAAGTGTTGTCAAAAGGGCCACTTACTCCCGTCGTCTAGGCGGGTTGATGTGTCTCCAACAACGAATCCTTCAGCGCGAGAAAGTATTTGAGGTGAGAGCCGAACATATACCTTTAAGCCTCTCGCGGTGTTGAGTGGTTATAGCTTCCACTGACGCCCTGGATTTATAATGTACCTGCTTTCGCGCCCAGTACAGGTAAATCTATTATCTAGAAAACATTCCGCCTCGGTAAGCATATATGAAAATATATTATTCCGAGGTAGAGCGAATTAGATATGAAAGGACATTGTAAGCTCGATATATGTATTGAATCACGGTAATTGTGATATGAACTTATGTAAAAATGCTACGGTGTTGTCAAAAGCGCCATTAACTACCGGGAGTCTATGCTGGTTGATGTTGTCCTCCAAACCAACGAATACTTCAGCGCGAGAAAGTATTTGAGGTGAGAGACGACATTACCTTTAAGCTCTCAGCGTGGTTGAGTGGTTATAGCTCCACTGACCGCTCCTGTATTTATATGTACCTGCGTTCGCGCCCCAGTACAGGTAAATCTATCATCGAGAAAAATTCCCCTTCGGTTAAGCATATATGAAAATATAATTAATTCCGAGGTAGAGCGAATTAGTTATTAAGGGACATGTAAGGGCTTCGAATAATATGTATTATGAATCACGGCAATGTGATATGACTTATATAGATATATATATATATTTATAATATATCGATCTATATATATATATATATATATATATATATATGTTATATACTATATATATATATAATATATATATTGAATATATATATATATATTATATTATATATATATGATATATATATATATATATATTTATATAGATATATATATATATATTATATATATTAGATATATGTATATATATATCTATTGTTATATTAATATATATATATATCTATGTAATATATATATTATATATATATATATATATATATATATATATATGTATATATATTATATTATATATATTATATATATATGCATATATATTATATATTATATCTATGTAATATATAATATATATAATATTTATTGATATATATATATATATATAGATATTATATATATATATTTATAGATAGTAATATATGTATATTATATGTTTTATATAGTATATATCTATTATATATATATATTATATATGTATATATATATTATATATACTATTAGTATACACTATATATTAATCTATATATGTATAGAGTATATATATATATTATTATATAGCCTATATTATATTTATACTATAATATGAGGCACCCAGTGGAGCAAGGGCACAAGCGCCACCGTGGAAAAAAAAAAGTTAGCAATAAAATATTTTTCCCCAGTCTTTCCTCTGTGCATCAGTACTTCTTATGTGACCTTAGGCTTGACATTATGGTCTAATATACCATTGAACACAATTACTTTTCCACCCTTATGCGACGTAGAAACTTCTGCCAACAGACACGCTTGCACAAGGGCGAGGGAGACTGGTAGAGAGAGACGACCAATACTCACTCTCCCATTCCTCCGACACGTACCACCCATGTTTTAAAAGGGACGGTGGAGATGGTCAGCTTCAGCGACCAATGAAAATGCTCACAGACTGGGCTCGCGTTTCTATTGGCTAATTTGGCTTGACGCTGCTCTTATCTTGTATGACAAGACACAGAGACGCCTTCCCGTTCTTTCTATTCGTCCCAACTTTTCAATTCTCTCATGCTCGGTTTTTGCGAGTATTTTCATAGCAATTAAATATTTTATTTACTATGACTGATAGTGTTAATGATGTTATAACAGAAAATCGTGTATTAGTGAAAAAAAGGCGAATCTATTTAAGCTGGATACAAGTTGAAGTTGCTGTTGGATCTGGGAACAAAAATATCGCAAAATAAAAATTCCTGTAAATGTCAGGCTTTGCGTTTGATTGAAAGACTCTTAACTTAGAGAAGTAGAAACACTTATAATTCGACCTGTTTTTGCGATCGGTGGTTGAGAAAGCCTACTATGCATATGATAGAGGAAATGTTTTAATGAATTTGGGGAATGGGAGTCAATGGCCAGACGTCATATTTGCAGAAATGAATGGTGTCGGTGCCAATAAAAGGTCGCAGGATACCTGCTGAGGAAAGTTCAATTTCACAAACAAATTACTGATTACCAAAGTTCTATTTTACTCCCTTATTTCTTAATTTTATTTCTCTTTCCCATGTTTATTATAACTTTACTTTTTTAATTCATATTTTGTGCGTGAACACATTAAGAGGCTGCCGACCATGACATCTCATTATTCGACCGCAAAATCTTGTATCTGTGTGTGACATGGACTCGAATCATAAGCCATCCCACACAGGGAAAAATTGTTTGTAAACAGAAGTGTTTGCAAACAATGATTCCTGTCCAGACCTCAGTTGTCGTCAGGATAATTGTGTGTTGCTGTAGCCTCTGTATCCCTACTTGCTATTTTACTGCCACTCGAGAGGGATGAAAAGAAAGAAAAAGCCTACCTTTGATGGCGGGAGATTAATTAGGTTTCTTTTCTTTTTCGGTGTCCGATTAATACATTTTATGGGATGAAATGGGATTCAGTGGATGCATGCGTTTTCTTCAAAATCTAAATAGTACATTTGATTGGGCGGTATTTTTTCATCGTCGGCCTATTCGCTCATCTTCCTCCACCTAACCCCCGCCCCAAACTCCCAGTATGCCCGACCTTCCCTTTGCCACCTCTATCGCAATGAAAGCAGCGATAGATAGATAGACAACAGTTGTTTCAAAAAAATTTCCCTCACCACGATCCTAAATCTGTTTCTCCAAAGATTTTTCTGCCCAGAATAACTTTTTCTTTCATTTCCCACACTATTTGCGTAAACCCGTGTTACACCCTATATATACACATACATACATACAATTATATATATATAAACATATACATGCGATGTACATGTGTATATATACATATGCATGTGTACATATGTGTATACAAATATACATACATTATGAATGGTGTATAACTGAGTCACGAAAGTTTGGAACGTGATAAATCCATAAATAACATCGTGGCTTATACCTTAGTTATATGAATGTGTATTTTATACATATACACAGAGACACTAAATGTTTTTCCATTTTAAGATGGAAACAATTATACGGTAAAATTTTTGCAAACAATGTTTCCTAGTGTGGGCGACCATTAGGTTCTGAAGTTGTATATTATGTGAAGTTTATAAAGATGAACATCCAGATGTAGATGTTTCTATTAATAATTAGAGTAACGGTGTTTAAATATTGGTTTCTGCCTTCATTTTTGTGATTACATGGCAACACCCTTGATTTTGTTGACAACAAATATTGAAAAGAAAAATGAGTTGTGAAAAAGGCTCATTTGGATAAAATCAAGTGAGTTGGATGCCCATAATAAAGTGCTTTGAACATAAGCTTTAGTAGTTCAGACAATGATAATTTATGGCGTGTTGTGGGTTGCGATATGGCAACAACATTGTCGACTCCAAGCGGAGTATTAGTTTTTCTTACCGCGATTTCGATTCTCTGGGATTTCACTGAGTGGTTTTAGAGATTGTTGTTATATTTCTTGGGGGACAGAAAGTTCACTTCGACGTGGGTTGAAGTCACGTGGGCTGCGGTTACCCGTTGCTGAATAACCACTGGTTTCCTGCAACGTAAAACACCTTACAAACCAACAAGACTAATGTTGTTTTAGTATAAAAAAGAAAACTGTATATATAACTTTCCGTGTTTTAACGTAAAAACACATAAATCAACCATGTACATGTGGGCCGAGGATACTACAATCGTTTATTATCAAGCAAAATAACGAGCCGCAAACTGTACTTTTTTACACCTAACTTTTAGCTATAAGCTTAAGTATAACATATAATGATGGCCATAATGTTTGGATACCATTGTTACACGATAAATTTCCCTCGTAAAAGGGTGGAAACTTTGATTAAAAACATATGGGTTGTTTAAACAATATTGATGTTTGAAACTTTACATGCGTTTTTTACTTTATTTTTATATTGAGTTTGTTTATGTTTTTTGGTTCTTTAACATGACTTTTTTTATATATAGTTTATACATGTATTCTTATCGGTTGTGATGTCATGTTAATAGAGGGCCAAAATAAGTATATTAAACTAGCAATAATCATTATTATCAACAAAGGTCACCGCACACAACACACACACACACCACCACCACACACACATATATATATATATATATATATATATATATATATATTATCCATTTTGGCTTGATTTCAAACCACGGTACGATGTACACAATTGCCCGTAGTATGTTTTATATATATAATTAATATGTATATATATATATATATTTATATATATACTATATATATGTATATCATATATCTATATATATAATATTATATATAGATTATATATATATATATATGTATATAGGTATATATATATAGATATATGTATATACATAATATATATACTCTAATATAGTTTTATGTACACTGCATACACCACACACACACAACAACACGCACAACACACACACATCATATATATATATATATAATAGTATATATATTTATATAATAATTAGAATTTATATATATATATATAGTATATAATCTATATATATGTATATATATATATATATAATATATATATATATATCTATAGTATGATATATATAAACATATGTGACGGGCCATTTGCAAATTAGTCAGTTTACAAAATGGACCGGCCATTATGCAAAAGGACCGAATTCGTGGTCTTTTGCAAAATGACCAAGATGTTGGTCAGTTTACAAAATAAACACGTAGTATTGTTGGCCCCGTTTACAAAATCTTCATACAGCAAGTAGCCATGGAAAAAAGCTTGTCATTCCTTCTGCAAATCATCTTTTAATATTTGGTTCATATACTGGTTCACTTACTTCGTTTCCCACTACGGATATTTCTACTGTATAATTGTCGATCCATTCCACTTATTCTCCCCCACCCCCGCCTCTCCCATCCTCTCTCCACATAGTAATGTGACTGACTGTGACCTGTTGCAGTAAGGCAACTGCTGAAAGCCATGAGAGAGACGACCACTTCTAGTAAATCATCTCTTATAATATTGGTTCATTTTACTGGTTCATTTCTTGTTTCCCCACTACGGGTAATTGTACTGTATAATTGTCGATCATTCACTTGTTATCCCCCCCTCTCCCACCCACCTCTCTCTCTCTCCACAATAGTAATGGTAGCTGACTGGTGCCACAGTTTGTCTGAGGCCTGCTGAAAGCCAGGAGAAGACGCCCAACGTAGTACTATTGTTGTGGCAATTCACTAGTTTACTTGCTAAAACTTTATCGTTTGATGTGTTGTTGAAAGTCTATTTTCTTGAAATTATAAAATTTAGTTATGTTTCACTACGTTTTAATCATTCCTCGCTTTTTTCCATCTGGCTGCTTGCGGTATGCATTTTGTAAACTGACTCAAACGATAATTTTGTAAATGACCAAATCTTGGTCGTTTTGCAAATGTTGGAGAATTTAGGCATTTTGCAAATGACACGATTTGGGCCTTTTTGCAAAATGGCGGACCATTTTGTAAAATTACCAATTTTTTGCAAAATGGCCGTAACATATGGTATAATATATATATATATATATATATATATAATATATATTATATATATATATATATATATATATATATATATATTATATATATATAGATATGTGTGTGTGTGTGTGTGTGTGTGTGTGTGTGTAATTCATTGTACATAACATATATATTCATATATATTATGGTAATATACATATATCTATATATATATATCTATATCTGATATATATATATATTATATATATATATAGATTATATTAATATATATATATATATATATTATATATATATTATATATGTATAAAACATAACTACTGGCAATTGTTTACTATCGTACGTGGTTGAAATACAAGCCAAATGGATGTTGTTGTTATCCAATTTGGTTGACTTAGTAAAAAAGTGTTTCTCGTTTGGTTGTTCATGGCTTCCATTTACGCAACGAGTATGTATAGAATGTTTTAAAAAACAATACTTTCATTTCATCAATCTCTTGCTTGTTTTTTACTAGAAGAATGGGTTCTTTTGCCTTCATTTTCAATATAAAGAAATGTGACAATTGTTTAAATGCATTTGTCTCTACTGTGTCACTGATTGCTCAGTCAGGCACCACAGGCTTACGGCAGGCGCATACATGTTTGCGACAGGTTTGCACCGAAAAGATCTTTCATATCAAGGCTCCCCTTCACTCAGCCTGTAGTTAACTCTGCTATTGATGTAATGCATTTGAGTTATTTGTTACTCAGGGTACCAAATTTGAATCAGTAGGACCCATTTTGGTCCATTGACCCTAATTTCCAATGGGGGCGGGGGGGGGGGGGCGGGTGTTGGTTTTGCTCCCCATCAATCAAGGTCGGGGTAGGTTAGGCTACGACCCCTTCTTCCCTGTCGTTAGTGGAAACCCTCCGGCCCACCTTTACCCAGGTGGGTGCAGTTTGGGCCCCCATAATTACTAAGGTGTCCTTATATGGTCCCCTTATGTGGGAGCCTATTGTTACCTATAAAGAAACAACTTCTACTAGATGTCAACCGAAGTTTGTAAAATATGAGGGGATGTTGAAACACGAGGGTTATGACCCCATTAGAAACGTCCCTCGCTTTCTGGACTTTGAGAAACCTTCCTTGGGGGGATGGGGAGTCCATGGGTAAAAATTTGTTGGCCTTAGCTTTTCAACGTCCAAAACTTTGTAAAAATGACTCGGGCTTGAAAAAAAGAGGGGTTATTACCCATTAGAAAGGGCCCTTCGCATTTTGGATTCGACGAAACCTGCCTGAGGGTAAGGGGAGTCTATGGGTGAAATTTTTGCAGCCCTGTTTTTCGTAGTCTTGGCGCGCATAGGCGATAAACAAACAGACATGCAGACAGATAGAAATTGCTTTATATACATATATATATATATATATATATTATATATATATATATATATTATATGTATATATATATTATATGTATATATATATATATATAGATTCGTATCTAGAAGGAGAAAAAGAGATTATATATATATATAGATATATATATAGATATGCTATTGCATACAGTCGCAATCATAAAGAAGTCGTGGGTTTTGGATCAACTCATCCTCTACCCTAAATCCTTAAAATTTTGGGAAAAAAGGCAATTTTGTCAAAAGGTGCAGCAAAGAGAAAGAAGCAACTTCTCCTCGACTGGTTTGTAAATTTCTTGACGGAACCAAAGTTAATCTTTATGTCACTTTCTCTTAGTTTTAATCAATTATAGAGAGCGCAAGTATGGAAATGATAATTTAACCACCCAGAGGATAGTCTCGTGATGTTTGTCCAGGTCCTTTCTCATTGTCCATTTATTTCAGACCAGGTGATTTTAGAAAACAGAAACTTTGCTTGATTAGGACAGCGCACTAATTCATGTGAGATTTGTTACACCCTTTTTTAACCCAACAGTGATACTTGAATGATGTATTTAGATGGGTCTACCCAGCAGCACACCGCTCGGCCTTCTTTGCGGCTCGAGAAGAAATCACGAAAAAGAAACAGGAAATGAGAGAAATACTTTCACTGTTTGCCGATGAAGAACCTAATTGAAGTAATTGATCGACTCGGTTCAGTTTGGAACGTTGAATGAATTTCATGGGAAACAGATCGGCTGTAATTCCACTAATGATTTACTAAGTAGACTGATTTATTATCCCGATGCTGGAGGTTTCTCCGTTGCCGATCCATATAGAGACGTTTTGAATGTGGATGACTGTTTTGAACGACATGAGGTAAGAACCTTTCCTTCTCTCTTGTGGCCCTGTCAGAACGACGATTTGAGAGAGAGAGAGAGAGAGAGAGAGAGAGAGAGAGAATTATTAAGAACGAGGATAGGTGAATTTTTCTTCGAAGACAAAGAATAGGCTGTTCACGAGGAAGATTTTCGTTAGGAGAACTACGAATCACTTGAATGTTATGATTATGACCTTTCCCTAATGAGAATGAGAATAAAAACTAAACCTGGAGTTCACTTGTGACCCTTTTCACTCTCGACGTGGTTCGCAAGTCACGTAAAGCCGTTGGTCCCGTTACTGAATAACCACTGGTTCCACGCACTTAAAACACCATACAAACAAACAAACTTGTGGCCCTTTTCAGCGGTTGATGAAACACAGGAACATTTTAAAATGTCTTTTGTTAAAATTTCCTCCTATCAAAGTTACCATTGTTAATAACAAAACTGAGAGAAGGGGATAAGAATTTGGTTACAATAATGTTGAGAGGTAAACAGTTAAAAAAGACCATAAGCGTTTAAAGCAAGGCTGTTGTAAATCGCCCATAGATCAGGGCACGTTTTGAGGACATTCGTTGCTTGGAGTGGGATACAGAGTGTCACTGAGAGACGGCGAAGAAAAAGTATTGACAGGACTCCTTCTAAACTGAAGGTCCTTTGATTCACGTGAGAGCAGTGTTAATGATTCACTCGATGATGGCGGGATAGTATGTCAAAGGCTGTCGAGTAAAACGGCCAGACATATTATCGACATCTTATCTGGGCAAAGGATCAGACTGTAGACTTCAAGGGTTGTCAACCTCAAGCAATAATTGGGTCAATATCATAATTTAAACCCAACACATTTTAAGTCTACCACAAACATGAACAGGTGTCAGTAAGGGGAGTATCTGAAGGGTACTTCGTTGTTCCATTAGATCAAAACTCGCGCCCTCGTTTTTTGAGTCACTTTTGATGGAAACGAGAATATGGTTCTGGGAGACAGAGGAGAGAGACTAACCTTTCCGGAGAGATGCACTTGCCTCTTGAGAGATGAAAATTCTAGGGAGATATTTTCAAAGTGTCAGGATGATAATGTTGGCAGATAAATTGATCATTAGTGGAATGGAACAACGGCCGAAGAGGAAGGGGACAACGAGGCCACAGAATGAAAAGAACGCCTCAGTGGCGTGATCGGTATGGTCTTGGCCTGCCACCTATGTGGCCACGAGTTCGATTCTTGGGCATTCCATTGAGGGGTCAGATATGTGTATTTCTGATGATAAAAGTTCACGCTTGACGTGGTTCGGAAGTCGCGTAAAGCCGTTGGTCCCGTTGCCGAATAGCCACTGGTTTCATGCAACGTAAAAACACCATACAAACAAACAAAGAAACAAACAGACTGAAAAGATAATGTACAGATTTGCATAAAGGTTAGGTGGTGCTAAAGGAACACTGGGTCAAATGTCTCCTTATGTGTATTTTACCACATTTGATCCCCGAGGGGCTAGTACTAAAAGATTACTGGCTGCTCTATGAGCAAGAGCCCGTACTGGCATAAAGCCAGCTTAATCTCAAACAACCCCCTTGGTGCTACTTTAGGCACATTTGACCCCTGACGGGCTAGTACTAAACAGCAAAACAGTGTAGAAACACGCAGGTAGACCGCCTACTAAAGTAGCACCGGTTAGGTTGTTGAGTAGTTTTGATTTCATTAGATATATAAATGTTTCGTCTAAGAGCCTGGCGCTGGATCCAGCAAGTTATTCACAACCACAGAGTTAAGTATATCTTAGTTTTACCAGACAACTGAGCTGGGTAATAGCTCTCCTAGGGCTGGCCCGAAGGATTAGATATTTTTACGTGACTAGGAACCAATTTGATACCCAGCAACGAGACCTACAGCATATTGTGGGATCCGAACCACATTATATCGAGAAATGAATATCTATCACCAGAAATAAATTCTTCTGGTTCCGCGTTGGCCAAGCTGAGAATATAACTTCGGACCACCAGATTAGTAGCCGAGCGCGAAATCCACTCGTCTAACGTGGAACTACATTCACGACCACAATACGCATATTGGAGTTACTATTAGAAGTTAAAAATAAAAATAATAAATGAATTGTGCCACAACTAAGTATCACAAAACATCTTTGATGTACGTGTTCCGTAACATATTGGCATCGACGTTATCATTTAGAATTTGCCTTTTCTTCAGAGGAGGCGGGACAGCCGATCATATGTTCTCCACAGTATGAGGGTTCAGTTGAATATATCTTAGTTTTACCAGACCACTGAGCTGATTAACAGCTCTCCTAGGGGTGGCCGGAATGATTAGATATTTTTACGTGGCTAGGAACCAATTGGTTACCTAGCAACGGGATCTACAGTTTATTGTGAAAACCGAACCACATTATATCGAGAAATGAATTTCTTATCACCAGAAATAAATTCCTTTGATTCCGCGTTGGCATAGTAGAGAATCGAACCACTGGATTGGTAGGCGAGCGCGAAAACCACTCATCCAACGAGGAACTACAGCAAGAGGGTGAATCACATATTGGTGGGCTGTCACCTGCGAGAGGAACTTAGTGTGAAGAGAGTAGAATAGAACATAGAATTGAGGCCAAAGGCCAAAGCACTAGGACCTACGAGGTCATTCAGCGCTGAAACGGAAATTGACAGTAAAAGATTTGAAAGGTGTTACAGGAGGAAAACCTCAAAGCAGTTGCACTATCAATCAATTGTTAGAAGAGGGTGGAGAGTGAAATGGGAAAAAAGAGAATATGAAAGGAGTTACAATAAGAGGAACAAAAGGGGTTGCAGCTAGGGGCCGAAGGGATGCTGCACAGTACCATAAGTAACGCCTACAGTGCACTGCATGAGGTGCACTGATGGCACTACCCTCCTACAGAGTTCAGGAGAGGGTGGAAACTAAGATGGAAAAAGAATATGAGCAGAAGTAGAGTAAAATGAATAAAAGATGTTACAGCTAGGGCCGAAGGGACGTTGCAAAGATCCTTAAGTCATGCCTACAGTGCACTGCGTAAGGTGCACTGGTGGCCCTATCTCCCTATGGAGAAGAACTTATTTGGCACATATCCTTAGAATAGAGAACCTTGTCTCAAACCCACGATTGCTCTGGAAGGGCGAAGTGCAAGGCTCAGTCGAGTGATGTACCTTCTGATATTTCAGGTTCTTCATTGAAAAAGGCCTCCTACAATTTTGCCATTTGTGTCTGATGTAAGATCAGAGGCCTTTTCATATTGGCATGAAGGAGAACCGGTAGATCATCAGAATCGTCCAGTTTCATTGTTTGTTTGGCGTGCTTA
>NC_061094.1:2470730-2503230 GCF_015104395.2 Macrobrachium nipponense
TGAGGAAGGGGGTCTTAAGTAATTCTGTTCTTCCTAAAGCCTAATTGATTTTCTAGGTATTAAGTTATTTTTTTCCAGAAACTACATGAGATGAGGCTTTGCCATTTTCTGCATGAGCTTACATACACAACTTGTTAGGGATATTGGTCGGTAATGGCTGTTTGCCGACCCTCCTTACCTGGCTTGTTGCTTGGAATAATAAGGCACAATTTTCTTGCTATTAGGAAGGATATCTGTTTTCCATCTTATGTTAAAAATCACTAACAAGAATGCCGTGGCTTCATAGTTGATGTTCTCGGGGCAGTTTCTTCTTTGGTGGACAGGGCATGGTGTAGCTCCCTCGTTGTGAAGTGACTTGCTTCTCCTCTGAATTGTTGTAAAGTTGCAACTGATTTATTTAAGTTTAATGACCTTAATTTTGGTGGATAGTGCTTGGATTTTGAGTGTATCACGTCAGAAAGTTGCACGTCAATATGTTGCGGAAAAAAATGTCACCCTGTCACAATGATGTATGATAAAATGCTGGGTGTCAGTATGTCGTTGCTATCAAAATGTCTCCACAGTCAAATGTCCCAAAGCTAAATGTTGTCAGTGTTTGTATTGTGAAACACCCTCACAATTTATCTGAGTTCATACCAAGAATCCTTGTCCACCCACGCCTGTAAGGAAAGATGCGGTAGGATTTAATGGGCAAATATTTTTTTAAATATCATAGCCTTCATCGTTTCTTATCAGTATTTTCTGAATATCGCAAGATTTATATAATACAAAATCAATCATCCCATAAGTATGGGCAATAAACACAAACTTGTTGTCTAGCCTCCACTAAACCTGCTCTCATTGTCACTTGTCAGATTCAAATACCGTAATTATGAGTCAGGCCTCGCAGGTAATCCATGAGATCCTGATTTGCGTAATCATTCACAATTCAGTGAATTTTCTGATTGCTATCTTGGTATTGTTTACGGCCTAGTGGTGGCTGTTGTCCAGTAATATATTGGTCGAGTTTTCAATTCATTCAAGCCTTGTCCCTTTTACAAGCACGATATAAACTGAAAATAGTTGGATGAGGAGCACCAGTGAACTCTGAAAAGAACTTGAACTGAAATATTCGTTTTCGGGAGACCTTCACTAGCAGCTGAAAAACATTTCCACAGTGGAATTGGAAACTGAGGAGCAGGACGGCGTCCTCGCCTTTCACGTCCAATCCCCGTATCCTTGAAGTAGTCCAATATTGTCTAAACCCAAGCTTAGCTCCTCTCTCTGTCCTATTCCGTCCATATCTAAAATGGTTTTCTTGTTTGATCAGGTTTTTCCTTTCTAAAAAGGAAAGCATGATAATTCAAACAGATCAAAAAAGATTTTGGCAGTACAACGAAAACTCTCGATCGAGACAGACTGACAGTTCCCCTAAACAGACTGACTAAACCTCAGACCAAATGACCTCTAAAACACGTCATTTATTTATGCATAGAAGACTACAGTGACCTATTATTTCTTGCCCATTGTTTCTCTGTTTGCTTGACCATTATGCCATTGATCATCGTCAGTGACGACATTATGACATACAACATATTGACACAGGACATTTGACTGTCCTAGTCATTTGATAGTGACGACATGTTGATGCGCAACATTTTGACACAAGATTTTTGTCTGTAACTTTTTGACGCCGTGGACACTTTGACATGAATCGGGTTTGAGATATCTGAAAAATGTTCCTCGAGCCCATTAGCAACATGAAGGTTTGTGATTCATTTGTCGTTTATTTTCAGTGATGGTAAAAGGGGACGGCACAAATTTGCCACTGAGTTTTCTGATCTTTTTCTATATCAGGATTATGGAAATTTCAACAATTATTCTTTTAATACCATAACGCATCCAAGAGTCTCCTTGTACTTTTTTTTTTTAGAATGTCAGTTGTTGCTTTGCTTGGGCTGGTTTGTAATTTATTTCACAGATGACTCAGTCACTATTTTATACCTTCGATAACAGTTCCTAATCTCCTTCCTGAAGGTTGTGCATTTTTTGACCCACCAGAGAGAAACAGGCCTTCCCTGGTTTACAACTCGTTTTAGGCGTAGATTAATTTGCATTGCTTCTAACATTATCATAATATGACTGTATGTCTATATTAGAATGAAAAAGATTCAAACTTTTTATCAGTTTTACTTCCTGAAGTGAACGTTTTCCAGCCAGTTCTTTCATCTTTCTTTTTAGAATGGAAGATTCAGAAGAATTAGTTGCAGATCTTAATCAAATAGATAATTGGTCACTCGCTTAGAGATGTTGATGAATAAAGCCGTACGTAGTCTGTGAAAAGATTTGGGAGCAAATCTGTTGTAGAGGACATAATATTGGCGATATTATAATTAATGTGAGATCCATCATTAAGTTAGGAGAGCTTTCTAGAGCCGAAAAGGCTTTCTTTACTCCTTCCTTTTCTATTGATAAAAGTTTCACCCAATATTAAGGAAAGGGAGAGAAAGCTGATCAGCTAGATTGACCTAAGTTGAAGTTTCCAGACTTAAAATTTAATTAGGAAAGTGAACCAGAGATAACAAGTGTTACATCTGGGTAACTTATGATCCACAGCAGAAAAGAACTCAAGAATTTGTGGGACATCTAAGTCCATCTGCCTGTCTGGGGGTACTAGTTGATCCAACTGGATTTTCTTAAAATTTTTCTGATGACCTAGTTTAGTTCATTTGTGCTCTTTTTCTTGAGTGGCGAAAGTTCGTCTTCAAGGTCATCAAAATTGTATCTGATTTTCAGACCTTGGTTGTTTTGGGGCAAAGGTTAGGTGCTCTCTTTTATTTCCTTTAGGTATACGAAGAGAATCTTCACTGACTCATGAATATGTTTTTGTACTCAAGCTGATTTGTTGAAGAATCATAGATAAATGTTTCTTACTTTTCTTTGCCATAACTTGTGTTTTGTTTTAAGGACTTGTTCTTGTTTATTTCCTACCTAATGGATGCCTCATCGACCTGTTGTTTCTTTCCTTCTATCTAATATCTTGATGTAGCTCTTTTATTCTCCTCCTAGCTTTTGTGTATTTTTTTGTGTCAAGGAGTCTCTATTCCCAGAGGCAGATATGGATCAATTTGTAGATCTTTCCCTTTCTTGGTTAATAGAATTTTTGTCAAAAGGCGAAATATTGGATTTTGCTTGAGCAGTAGTTTCCTAAGTCTTTTCATCTTTGGTAATACTTGGATGATCAATAGAGGATCTGAGGCATCCTTACATTATATTTCCTGTTTGATATTACACACGAATAAGAGGTATTTAGATTTTTATTAGCCCCCAATATCTGTTTTCTGGTATTTACTATACTGATGTGCTATACTTTGGCTTTTCAAACAATATTTTGTTCTATTCGTGTGCAAGTTTTGGATTTCGTAGAATGATTGCCATTGTAGAAGATACAATGGTCAGGATGCTGACAATCCTTTTCTAGGCTGTACATGATCTCCAAATGGGATATAATCTGGAACGTAACTGCTATGAAAATAAAGATTACTTCCAGTGATGACTACTAATTTCTTAACTTCTTTCGCTTTTGACAAACGCCTGTCTAGTATCTTTGAGTCCTCGAATTTGCAAAGTTCTCAAGAATGAATTACTCTTTGTCATATTTCATGATTAATGACAGGAGTCTGTATCAAGATTACTGTTCTAAAGGACTTTCAAGTTGTTACGCAGCGTTGTAAGAGTCCCATCTCCTGCTTCGATAAGGCTGTTTTCCCACATCTTTAAGGTTTAATTCACCTATTGGGATGGAACCAGTTATCTTTTCTAAAATTCAGTGACGTTTTGTGTAGTTTGTTGCTCCTTCTTGTAGGTAGCAACAAACCATACAGAAAAAAAAATTTTGTACTGACATTCTTGTTCTTAAGTGAAGCCATTTACACAATGTCCATTGAAATAGCCGTCATACTTTCTTGAGTCGATTCATGATTCTCTCGAAACACAGCAGTCAATTTTGCCAAACTTTCTCATTAAAAGACGCACTTCCTCAATTGAGAGAAGTAGACGTATTTGAGCATTAAAGCTCTCGCAGTCCTGGATTACCGCCAGTCCTTTGTCCAGCTCGGTGTCCCGGTGGCAATGAGTGTTGTCTTTGGGGAGTCCTAAGGTCATCAACTGTGTCAAGGGGTCATGGGATCCAAGGGCACAAGTGTCTGTGTTTAAGCCATACAAAAAAAGTAATTTATTTTTTATTTGTTTATTTTTCATTTCATTAAATGTCTCATATAATCAAATGAAAAGAGAATGTCTCCAGCAGTGAAACTAGTGAGAGGTAATTCCCAAATATCCACTCTTTACTCTACCCGACTCCATAGGGGGTTAGTGTCGTCAGTGGACCTCATGCGGTGCACTGTAGGCATTACTTAAGGTTCTTTGCAGCGTCCCTTCGGCCCCTAGCTGTAACACCTTTCGTTCCTTTTACTGTACCTCCATTCATATTGTCTGTCTCCCATCTTACTGTCCACCCTCTCCTAACAATTGATTTGTAGTGCAACTGCTTTGAGGTTTTCCTCCTGTTACACCTTTCAGACCTTTCACTGTCAATTTCCATTTCAGTGCTGAATGGCCTTAGTTGCCCCAGTGCTTGGCAAAATGCAAAACATCTATATAAAACAAAATCAAAATTACCCTACCCCGATGGTATGTCACCAACATGCTTAGTGTGGCAAACGTGTAAGCCAAACCCGCTTGATGTGCCGGAGATTTTGAAATACAATCATCCCCAATCTAGTCAACTTGATGGGCAAACCAGACAGAATCCCTTAGGAGTTAGTGCAAGCCACTTCATTCTTCTTACTGTATCTCCATTCATATTCCCTTTCTTCCATCTTACTTTCTACCCTTTTCTAATAGTTTATTCTTAGTGCAACTGCAAAATTTTCCTCCTGTTACACCTTTCAAACCTTTTCACTGTCAATTGACGTTAAAGCGCTAAATGATCCAAGTCCAATTATTTGGCCTTTGGCTAAAATCCTATATCCTTTTCTGTTCAAACCAGAGTGAATGCTGAGAGTCCTACTCCCAGAAGCAACCAACCCCTGGAATCCAAAGGATAGTTTTAAGTAATAGTCCCGCTCTTGAGATACCAATACTACTATAGTTGATTCACATCAACCGTTGAGGGATAAATCTTTCAAAAGTACACGTTAAGAGAGGTGGAACATACATCCTGCTTATGTGAACTCTCTCGAGAGACTGAGAGTTTGAAGCCGTGTGATTGGCTTATCAACAGCCAATCAGGAGCGTCGTAAGGGACAGGCCTAGACATCAGATGCACAGGTAATGTGAATCTACTATAGTAACGAGCGTATTGATAACTCTTACGTCCAACATCATTGGGTTGTTGACGAGGCCACCCTTCTCGATAATCCAGAGAATAAAAAGTAGATAAATTTAGAGAATGGAAGCAGGAAAATATCACAGTTGCACAATGGAAAAAATGAAAAATTGGAAGGAGAGGGTGGAAAGTAAGATGGAAGACAGAGACCATGAAAGGAGGTACAGTAAAATAAATTAAAGTTGTTGCACTTAGGATGCAACACCTTTCATTTATTTTACTGTACCTCCACGCCGGTTATGGCCTGCCATATAATGTTATCAGACGTACGATCATGGCTATCTTTAAACCTTGAATAAAATAAAAACTACTGAGGCTAGAGGGCTGCAATTTGGTATGCTTGATGATTGGAGAGTAGATGATCAACATCCCAATTTTCAGCCCTCTAGCCTCATTAGACTTAAGATCTAAGGTCGGAGGACAGAAAAAGTGCGGACGGACAGACTATAGCCACCTCAATAGTTTGCTTTTACAGAAAACCAAAACTACAAGTAAACGAATTCAGTTTGTATGAGTCTCAGCGAAAAGTCTTCACTGACGGAGAAGAACTCAATAATTCCACAATTTAATCTTCAACATTCCTCAGCGTGGTGAGAGAGAAGAGAGAGAGAGAGAGAGAGAGAGAGAGGAGAGAGAGAGAGAGAGAAAACCATGATAACAGTAATGGCAAAATAGGCTTATTTTTTATTTCTCACTTTAAATAAAATATTATCATCGTTGTGATCTGTCGAGGACATAAGCCTAAATGGCCCACTCCACATAGGAGGAGGACTACTTAGTCATTGATCATGGAAGCCAGAAGTTACCTAAAGAACTCTCGGGTATAGAAAGTAGGCCTCTGAAGAAAGTAGGCCTAAAACTTGGGCTTAGGATGATCTCTGGGAATTTAGTTTATGGCCAAAGTAATAAACAAAGCAATTTTAAGCGAGGTAAAGAATTTAAAGAATTGTTTAAGGAATATATACGTAATTTAACGGAGTGGCATACTTGTGGGTTATCCACTTTAAGCTTGAATCATTATTTCGTTTAGAAAAGCGAGAGAAATTTTATGATGAAAGACAAAGTATATTTTTAGTTGTTTTTCTAAATTCTAACAACTATGAAATCAGTTCATCAGTATTATGAATTTACAAATGCAAAGGCTAAGAATATAGTTTATTTCACTTCCGTAGAACTGAATTGTATCAGCAAATGCAGCCGTATAATAGAGCTTAGAGACATGTGGAGACACGTATCGCTTTATTCTAAATCAAGCATTTTCCATTCAATAAGGAAAAATCCCTACCAGCATGAACAGCCAACTGCTAGTGGCAACGAAGTGAATAAAGTAAAATACATATTCTATTTATTATAGAACTTTTTTATTCTAGAAATTTATAATAGACTTTCTGATATAAATTTTTAGATGGACACAACACAACACTTTTGCCAAATAACATCAGCGACGTTACTCCCAAACATTTTGAACGAGCCTAATAATGTGCCTGGAATCCCACTGATGTCTTCCCCTACCTACCCCGTCCCCACCAGGGTGGAGACACAGGTTTGTATGAGGAGGGTGATGTCTCCCCTACCTACCCCCACACAGGGCGGACAAACAGGTTTGCAGGGGGTGGCCGCCTGTCACGTCTCCCTACTGTCATCCGAGGGGGGTGGGGGGGGGAGGGGGGGGACAAACAAAATCCACTCTGATGTTATCATTCATAGACTGACGGTGAGAGCATCGAGTGTCAGCGTTAGTGGTCAGCGACGCCAGACCATTTCAGCTCTGACAAATCGCTGTCATTTGTTCCCCTCATTTCTGATGACAGAAGATCAAAGCTTCCCCGACCCCTCGTCGCCATTATAGCAAACATCTGTTCGCTGAAACTCACGAACTGGATTACATCGCGATGTAGCGGCCTCTTCTCATCTTGGATTTCGTGGGTCTTCGATTATATTAGGTGACTACCTACTACTACTACTACTACTACTACTACTACTACTACTACTATACTACTACCTACTATTATACTACTACTACTACTACTACTACTACTACTACTACTACTACTACTACTAATAATAATAATAATAATAATAATAATATTAATAATAAAAATAATAATTATTATTATTAATTGTTATTAAGTGAAATTTCAACTCAGCCCTTCCCAGCCATCACTGTCAGTGGGCTTTTTATCGGAATGATATCGGGAGAGAGCGAATTAAAATACCGCCATGATGTTCGATTTGGGAATATTTTTGTCATTGGGGTCAACGTTCCATATCAAGCCCCGTGATTGTTGATTTACTTTTGCAGTTAGTGATGGGTTTTAATCATACATGGCCCTGAGTGACCGGCACATTAGGGTTTCTCGGATGCTGTTTCAACTGGGACCCTCCACCAAGTGCTTGCAACATTTATTCTCCGGCTTACTATTAGGCAGAGCGAAACGCAAAACCCCAGTAAAATTGCTCTGCGGACTTGCAACCAAGAACGTCCTCCATGTTGGTCAAAGTGGAGAGAGAATGACAGGGATTATTCAATGGACAGTGAAGGAATATTCGTCTGTTTTTATTTTGGCTTACTCGGGGAGTAAGTGAACAAAAACTACTTTGTTGTTGATGATGATGTTGATGTTGTTCTTGTAGGGAGAGGGTGATTAAGGAAAGGGTCTGTAGAAGAGCCTGACGAATTCTGGAAAAAGTGTTTCCGCGTTGAGTTAAAGATTTTAGTATATTTTAGGATATAATAATATATGATTTATTTAATTAAATGAAAATGTAAAAAATAAATAATGTGCATATTAAACAGTACATAAAAAAATGATTTTCAATAATAAAAATATAGCTTATTATTTTAATTTTCGTTGGTGAAACAAGGCTCAATTTACCACAGATTTTAGCACGTTTTAATTTACGTAAAGTTAGGAATATAATGTTTACAACTTGTGTGAAGAGGGCAAATCTTGCACTTGTCCTGAGTAAGCTGTAGGTCGGTCACGCCTTGTTTAATTATATATGGCACTTCCATCTTGGTTTCATATCATGGCGGGTCTTTCCTCCCTACTAATTCGTCTTATCATTTTTGTCAGTTTCTCAGTTGAGAATTCTAGTTAGGATTATTAGTGTTTCGTTTGGACTCTCTGATTTTCCTATTCTTTCCCTCCTTTTTACCATATTCAGTCTTAGATTTATTTTCCATACCCTATCTGTCCGGCCTTGCATTCAGTTAAACTATGCGCTTATGTCAGCCACTGTCTCAGGGTCCCGGTTCGATTTCCCTGCTGTGCCAAAAAGGAATCGGAGGAATTTATTTCTAGTGATGGAAATTCATTTCTCGATATAATGTAGTTCGGATATCACAATAAGCTGTAAGTCCCGTTGCTCAGTAACCTATTGGTTCCTAGCCACGTAGAAATATCTACTTATCCTTCTGGTCAGCCCTAGGAGAGCTGTTCATCAGCTCAGTGGTTTGATTAAACTTAAGATAGACTTAACTTAACAGATTCGTGATTGTCTGTTTATTGGGAATTGGCTTTCTTCCGAGACGATTCTGTGTTGCATAGAAATTGTGTCTTCAGAGCTTGAAAGGATCATCACGTCCGAACGATTCTGTTTTTAACATAACTTGATTCTCCATTTCTTATCTTCCTTGTAATCAATGTATCAGTCAAATCTGGTCTTTTAACTTCGGGGGAAGGAGCCATTTATTGCATTGTGCAACGAGGGATAAAGCACCTCCTCATACGATGCACTGTAGGGTATTACTTAAGGTTCTTTGCAGAGTTCCTTCACCCCCAGCTGCAACCCCTTTCATCCCTTTTACTGTGTCTCCGTTCATATTTTCCCTTTCCATTTTTCTGACTACTCTCTCCTAACAATTGTTTCATAGTGCAACTGTGAGGTTTTCCCTCCTGTTACACCTTTCAAATCTTTTACCGTCAGTTTCCGTTTCAGCGCTGAATGACCTCATAGGTCCCATTGGTTGACCTTTTGGACTAAATTCTGTATTCAGTTCAATTCAACGAGGACACACGAAAGTGAACTTCATTGGAATGTTTTCATATTTCCAGTAGGAAGTTTTTCCTTTCATTCAAGATCTGAGTCCGATCTTGAGTTCCTTCGCTGAAAGCAGAAGAGCATTGATCTATGCTTGAGTGCCCCCAGGAGAAGAGGCTGGGAGTGACAGGTAGCCTTTTCTGTAAAAAAAAAAAAAAAAATAGTTGCAGTCAATCATTGATCAGGGATCTGAGGAGATCGGAACCTGACGTGACAATCGAGGTTATTGATCACGTAAACTGAGAGCTCTTTACCCGAAAACTTAAAGTTCCTATTCATTTGCTTCTACTTATTCGTGGTAAAGAATAAGTCAGATTTGCCCTCACCGAAATGTTGATTGAGAAAATATAAATTAATTTTTCAGTATGTAGTATATTTCAGAAATTGTGTAGTTGGAAACTTCGCTGATGCAATTTGACATAGACGAAATAATCTCGGCAGAATGATGAAAACTTATCCTGTGATTGAATGCTATTCTCTTCTGGTCATGTTTCTTGAAAAGGGAACGTGGCAGGAGAGATGTAATACAAATTCGCATTTTGGGAAGCTTAGCCAATAAAGAAATGAAATGGTTTGTCCCTTAACGGCGCGGGTTGATGGTGATAGCCTATACTACGTTGCTTACAGATAAGTGTGGCAAAGATGAAGAGTTTTAAGTCCTACTGGTTACAAAAGGAAGCATTTTATGGGATGTCCTTTTTTGCTGTAACCTTGAACTAATAAAATTTGAATCTTTATTAAGCAAATCAAGTTTGGTTCCTTTGTCTATTTACATTAATAGTTTGACAGGAATTGTGCCAAGTAAAAGAAACGAGTAAAAAATGCGCCGAAGAAATCAAGTTTTCTGTACAGCATGAAATGCTGAATGAGCCGCTGCCCATGAAACTCTCAGCCACGGCTCGGTGGTGGTCTGTCTTCAGCGCTACCAGACGCAGGATCATGGTTAACTGAAACTTTTAATAAAATAAAAACTACTGAGCCTAGAGGGCTGCAATTTAGTATGTTTGATGCTGGAGGGTGTATGATCAACATACCAATATGCAGCCCTCTAGGCCTCAGTTAGTTGTTTTTAAGATCTGAGGGCGGACAGGAAAAGTGCGGACTGACGGACAAAAAATCTTCTCAATCATTTACTTTTACAGAAAACTGAAATGAATTATTTGAAAAATAATCTGTATGTAATAGATTTCAGCGAAGAGACAAAGAATACAGTCTTCTGTACCCGTAGGGGAACAGTGTTGTAACTGTATCTGTAAAAAGCTGAGGACTAGAACAGCTATATAACACAAATATATATATATATATATATATATATATATATATATATATATATATAGTATAAATGAAGTTTATTGACAGTTCTGCAATTACAGTGAAATGTATCTTTACATTACTATGACGCTATCCGTCCATGACAATTATTTACGCGCTAGTTATTTTTCATTTCACTGCTTCAGGAATGCACATATTCGTATATATATATATATATATATATATATATATACATTGTAATACACATATACATAACATTGTGTGTGTGTTTGTGTGGGAAATACTGGTAATCTTCTTACACACGAAGATGTGTTATTCAGTTGTATTCCACAAGGGAAAATGAAAGATGGTTCTGTCAGAATCCGCCCAACAGCTCCGTCTCCTCTAATGGACCTTTCCTTGGAGCCTTTATTCGTGATCCTATTTGTGCAGGTGGGTGTATGTAGTAGGTATGTAGGCAGATACACAAGATTTAGTTCTGAGATGTTTAAATAATTTTGGGTGTATGTATAGGTATGTATGCAGATACACAAGATTTAGTTCTGAGATGTTATGTTTAATCAAATAATTTGGGTGTATGTGTAAGAATTACATATATATATAAACCAGTGACCTGGGGTCATGGCATTAGGAGGGTTTTACGTGACCAAAGCAGACCTAGATTACGCTATGCGCTGTCTGCAGTAGCCTGATCTAGCTCACAGCTTTGTCAACATTTTTTATGTTTATGATAACTTTGCACAACAACTTCCATGGGAAGCGGTTGACCTGTTAACTAACGTACGCCGGAAACTTGTAACTTCCGAGCCGGCAGACTACGTATGTGTTTTTATATGAATTGCTGAGATAGCTAATGTTCCGCTATCGACGCGATGCTTTAGAATGGCAGTTCCACGCCAACAATCAAACATATCGGTCGTCCGACCGAGCTGCATCTCCTAGTATGGAGTTACAGAATAAAGTTGTTATCTTGTCAACTTGCCTGTTTGAATCATCTCCTCTAGTCAAGAAAGAACCTCTCTACTAAGATATCCAAGGGAGATGAAAGGAACCAAAAAATACTTACGAATGACAGTCGTAAGGAGTTAACAAAAAAGTCTATCGCCAAGCGATAAGACATAAGAAGTGGTGGCAGCGTATAAACGAAGAACATAATTAACAAGACCCATATCAGCCGACCGAAGGTCTACAAGAACTAACTTCCACCTTCAACATCAAACTAAACAGAGGAAACGGGATCTTCAATCAACGCAACAGTTTATGAAGACGCAACTATGTCCTTCATCGAGAGGAATACAAGCATTTAACACCGACGTTTGAGCAACTGTTGTCACTTATCTTCGAGAATCTACACCGGACGAGAGCAGCATTGAACATCAACGGAAAAGGAAAGAAAAAACAAACACAGGGAACATCACCCGTTCACGAGCAAGGACGCAGAGTGTACAGCTATACGCAGTAGTGCAAGGACGGAGGCTGTGACGTCATCAATCTTGGACTTCCCAGCGCATCGTGCACCGAGAGAAGACCGTGACGTCATCACGACTTCCGACGCGAGACGTCATCCCATGTCAACAATCCTTCGCAATATAATCTGGAGCTAAGTACCATTTTTATCTATTCAGGTCTTTTCCTCAGTGAAGTGTTGTTCATCAAGAGTCGATCGTCCAGTATTCTGGGGGTGAGTTGTTCGCCATATTAATCTTCCTTCATTACAGAACCAATCTTCAACTACGAGGTTCTCGCCCGCAGATTAATTTTTTTTCTTTTCTCGTTGTCATTAACCGTTTCTTGCAGGAATTCTCCGTATAATATTTGATCATATTGTCTGTATTTTTGTGATCTTTTGGGGATTTTCCTATTATTATAACCCCACACTTTTTACAGTTTTTTACATTGCTTATGCGTTTAACGTAGTGGTCGAGTGTACTCTTATAGATATTTTGATAGGATTGCAAGGAATAGAAGTGATAAGAAAAAAGTGAAAGCCGAAATGGCAAACCACTCCGGCTGGCAACCCCAACGTGGTGACTCTCGTTAGCGCGAGGTCAGCGATTGTCCCTTTTCAAGGTCGGGTCAATGGGTTCCTGCCTCAAAATGTTGAGGCATGGATCTCATCTGTAGACGCTCATTTAAATGCAAAAAGCATCACAGACCCAGCAGTACAATTACAGGAGGCCAAGAGCTTCATTGACTTTGCAAAAGGTGACGCAAGTGCGTATCTAAGGGGGGTTTCTTTCCAAGAAGCGCTTACATGGGACGAGTTCAAAATTAGATTACGTGCCGTGTATGGGGGTGAAGAGGCTTTAGATGTAGTATTGGCATTGAGAAATATCCTTAACCAAGCCTCCATGACTCAGCTCAATGTTGTCGAGCGGAGGGCGGCGCTAATTGCCGACCGGCTAAAATGAATATCAGGATAGTTTAAGTAACGCCAGGGTGGGTTGCGGGTGCTAAAATCAAGTGAAAGATTTTATCCGTTGATCTACCTTACGTCTATCACTGTAATGTTGCCTGAAGCGTTAGTACGGTGTTTTGATAAAAAATTGCAGCCCGACAGTACGGAATTAGATGTGTATAAACAAATAAAAAAACACATGTCTAAATGTACCAGACCTAGATCCTTCGCTCATTCAAGTTTTTGCAAAAAAAATGAGAACAAGCCACAACAAGTAAATGTGGTACATAATAATAATCAAGTTGCAGGGATGGTTTGTTATAACTGTAAACGACCAGGTCACATGATTTCAGACTGTCGGACGCGTTTTTGCTCAATACACAATAGTTCAACTCATTCATATAACCGTTGCTACTCGAGGAATCAACAGCAGAATGCTACGAACACGCAACCAGTTGCCAGTGCAAATAAAAAGAAGGGTCCTCATACTATAAGAAGAAAACAACCAAACGGAAATTCTGCACAACAGCAGAAACAAACAAATCTGCTTCAGGTACCTCTGTTCCTGGGCCGTCTAGCCAGAACTCGCAAGGGCAAAGCGAATTTTCAGGGTGTGATAAACAAAACAAATACCACGTAGTTCACTCCAAGGGGGGAGAGGGCGATGTTGGGTCATCAATATCAACATCTTTTGTATCAAATAATCAGTTTAATCATTTATCAGATCATTGTGAGACAATTGATTTTCCTATGAAACACACGGCCGAATCAAAAAATCTGTGCAGGTTCCCGTAGATTTGCAACAAATTCATGCAATTATTAGTCAAAACGAGTTGCGACCAACCTTACATGCAGTAAATTTGGACCATAAGTCATTCACTTTGTTCTTTGATTCTGGTAGTCCACGTAATATAATGGATTTAAGGACTCCATCATTTACTCTTTTCAAATTTCCCTATAGAAAAGTCCGGAATAAGGCTCTCAGGCATTGGGAATAATGAATTAAATGTTGTGGGCGTAACTCATGTACAGTACAAGGTCGGTAAGCGCACGTTTGCTGATACCTTTGTCGTTGTACAAAACGTTAATATGTATCCCGCAGTAATTATCGGATACCCGTCTATGGGCACTCAAAATATTATCTTAGCACCTGCAAAACACGGCGTGTATATCAAAGGGAAATTCTATAGGTCTTCTAATACCCTAAAATCTGTTTAGATAATAAAGAGACAGACAGAGTTGTCACTTACATTACGGAACCAATCACCTGTCTCATGAACCAAGAAATAATACAGGCACCCAACAGAACTCTCGCTCACCCGTAATATCAGCTTGCACGCAAACTCTCGAGCCTAACGTAACTTCAAATATATAGTGCGTGTAAAGAGAACCTTGCCAGGATCTGAAACATTAATCCTTTCCGAAACTCTGAAAACACACGGATTATCCGTCACACAAGCCGTTTATACAGTCGGCTCACAACAACAATGTAACATCGAAGTTCTGTAATCATTTGGAATACCACTTTAGTAATCCACAAAAATCAACTATATCTTGGATGCCGAAGTTTATAAAACATCGCATTTTACCTTAAGTAAGCTGAGATAAATCACGCTCAATCAGTCGCGGATGAAACCCTTTTGCAATCTATAAAGAACAAAATCAATAAAGATATTCAAGAAGAAGAAATTCAGCAAAGAAAATTTTTGAATCTGTTAACTAAATATCATGATGTTTTTTCCACTACGGATGGAACCTTAGGAAAAGCGGATGTCATCGAGCATCAAAATAAGGCTCAAGGACAAACGGAAAAGTAATCTATGTACCTTCGTACCGACTTCCTATGAAATTTCAGAATGAGATACAGAGGAAGTAGGTAAAATGTTAAAAGAAGGAGTCATTAGGAAATCAAACAGCCCTTATAATTTTCCGTTAATAGTAGTACCGAAAAAAGATCGAACTTGGCGGATATGCGTAGATTTCATCAGATTCCGATGGAACAAGAGAGTATCCCATACACTGCCTTCAGCACAGCCAGGGGACATTATGAATTTTTGCGTATGCCTTTTGGTTTACGTTGTGCTCCTATAACTTTTTACTCGTATGATAAACGTCGTGTTTGGAGACTTGTTGGGAGATATCCTACATGCCTACATGGGATGACTTAGTAATCTTTTCCAACACATTAGAAGAGCATTTACGTAAATTGGAGTTAGTGTTACAAAGGTTAAGGCAGCATAATTTAAGGGTAAAGATAAGTAAGTGTGAATTTTTTAAAACAGAACTAGTCTATCTAGGTTTCACGGTTTCTAGTGAAGGTCTTAAAGTCGTCCACGATAAGGTGTCGGCTATCCGTAACTTTCCGATACTTATTAACGTCAAGGGAATACAGCAGTTTTTGGGGGCAGCGGATACTATCGCCGCTTCATCCACAATTACTCAATCATAGCCGCTCCCCTAACAGATCTTATAAAAAAGGGCGTAGATTTCGTATGGTCTGAAATTCATCAACAGGCGTTCGATAAATTGAAAGATGAACTGTGTAGTTCTCCTATCTTGAAATTTTCCTGACTTCGATAAGGAATTTTTCATAGCAACAGACGCCTCAGACCTAGGAGTAGGTGGGGTATTGCTTCAACAATATGATAAACAGTTTTTCCCTATAGCTTTTTATTCACGTAAACTGAGACCTTCCGAAAGTAATATGCAGTAATAGACAAGGAAGGGCTCGCTATTGTTAATTCACTCGTGCACTTTAAGTTCATAATATACGGTTATCCCGTCAAAGTTCTCACAGATCATAAGCCCCTAACCGACTTCTTTAAAGGCTTAGTCACAGCCCAAGCGAACTCGGTGGCACATGATCATTCAGGACTTTGGCGCGAGGGATCGGGTATTTACCTGGGAAAGCAAATATCATTGCTGACGCATTATCACGCAACCCCTCTTCACTTGTACCGAGCCATTAGCTGAATTAATAGATATCTCAACCTCCACGCCATTGTTAAAACTATATCTGAACAGGAAGATCTGGGCTGGAGTGCTGAACTATTACAGACAGAACAAAGAAAAGATCCGCAAATAGAAAAATCATCATTGCGTTTAAACGGAAATCCGAAGGGAAAAGGAATACTAAAGTATAAGCAGCAGAATTATATCCTACAGGACAATTATGTGTAGATCCGTGACGAGGAAAACCCGCAACACACCGCAGTTGAATAACAACCAGGTGGTGGTGCCTATCTCACTCATACCCACTGTCTTAAAGTGGTTGCATGAAAATCCACTGCACGGACACCCGGGTTATACCTTGATGTCACAGAAAGCCAAAATCCTTATTTTTATTGGCATACGATGCTTAGAGATATAAAAAAGCACATAGCAAATTGTCGCACTTGTCAAGATACAAAGGGCACACCCGAAGACACCTGTCAAGCCTAGGGCTTACCCGTGCCAAATCAACCCTTTGAAAGAGTACATTTAGATTTATTAACAGGATTTTACGAGTCAGACAGAGGAAATAAGCACCCTCCTAGTCAATCATAGACGCTTTGACTCGATATACAGAACTTATAGCGCTTTAAAACAAAAACCGCGGTCGAGTGCGCTAGGAAATTTTACGAGTGCTACATTTGTAAACATGGAATTCCACACATCATTATCTCAGACTCGGGCGGGGAGTTCAATAATCATTTCCTAACTCCTTGTGCGAATTTCCTTAGTATAAAGAAAATCAATACCATGATCTATCACCCAGAGTCTTAATGGGCTAGTGGAAAGGGCAAATCGTAAGGTTTTAAACATTTTAAGGGTCACCTTAGGGGGGGCAGAGCCCAATTGGGACATTGCCATACCTGCGGTACTAAGCACACTTAATCACTCGTATCATGTGTCTATTAAAATGACACCGCACGAGGCACTGTACGGTATCCCGGCCCGAACGCCTTTCCACATCTTAAAGCCTACAACTAATTTATCCAATCCTCTAAAGGATGTTATGGATCCATGCAAGCATAAGTCGATATATAATAAATTCGTAAGAATTTAGAAGAAGCACAGATCATAATGAAAAAAAATCATGATAAAATAGCTAAGCCAACTTAGAACATATGCCCGTGGGCGATCAGGTATACATACAAGTATACGTACGTAAAGGTTTAAACTATAAACTGACACCTAAGTTTGAAGGCCCGTTTAACATTTTAGAAAATTTAACGGCCAATAGAGTTAGGGTTCAAATGTATCCAAACCCACTGATGTGAGAATAGTCCCATTGGCACATATCAGAATCTAAAGAAAGGTAGTATGGATAAGTGAGGGAAAAAATGGTTGTATTTATGAAACTTGTATAATAATTTATATATATATATATATCTATTAATCATATTGTATGTAAATCTATTCTTTTACGCGAGTTATTACATCTGTTTTACTCATTGCAGGTTTTCAAAAATGAATCTGTTATTGTTAGGAGTGATATTGTGTATTCAGACATCTTTGTTGTATGGAAAGAGCGCTAGGACTAAAGACATAGAATTTAATCATGGCTCGATTATCGAGAGAATTGATGATGTATTCATCGTGTCAAGTAATATTGTTATCGAGGTAGATATGCATGCTATTTTCTTACCTGAAGATGACGTCCTTAACTTAAAGAAGACCTGATGAGGTTTGGTATTTCCCTTAAGGAAATGCATGAACGTAAATTTTCATGCTAACTCAGAGATTTCCACTAGCTCAAACACTAAGCGTCGCGGAAATGTTGTCTTATGACATACAAAATAAAAACCGCCGAGGCAGAAGAACTCGCTCGTGACCTGCTGATGTGGTCTGTGCGGCACAATACTCTTGAACGCCGCAACCCGCTTATTCTAGCTGGACTAAACATCTTAGGATCAGTTGCGAATCTAGGCTTAGGAATCTCAAATCGCCTCAAGATAAACAAATAATCAAAATAAAAAAAAGAATTGAGTTTTTGCAACACACACGGAAACTGGCCTTATCAGAACTTCGCAGCCAGTTATCTTCGATCAATCAAATATGAATATCGTTAATGAACATTCAAATAATAAATCGATCATGTCATGGAAGTTCAACATTTGCTGGCTACTTTAGCTTACTATAGTTCGAAAATAGATCATATCCGTGTGAAAATATCACATTTTATTGAAAAGTCAAAAGATTACGTAGAAGCAATTACGTTAGCAACAAAGGGTGTGTTTATCTCCTCACCTCATGCCTATTAAAGATCTGACGTTAACTTTGGAAAACGGACGGGAGAAGCTAGGGTATATTCCTTTATTGGATGCCCATAAAGTAGAATTCTATTATAGCCTAATATCAGTCAGCGTAGAAAATTATAGAATTATGATCACAATTCCTTTTGATTCTTCCGATGCTTGGCAATCATACAAAATAGCACCGTTTCCTACTTTTATGACGAATAACTCAAATCCAGTAATATCCAATTTAACGGGGCATGTACTGATTTCTTCTGATAAGAAATCATTTACAGTCATTAAAGACTTAGATAAACTCACTCACTGTTCAGAAGCCATGAATAATAAAATTTGTACAGCTGACTCTTTTGAATTCTATCCTATATCAACGGATTCATGTGAGTTAGACATAGTGCTAAACGGCTCTCTCTCTCATACAAGCGAAGGTTGGTCTGGGGAAAACTTTATCCCTTTTACGGTAATAAATTCAATTACAGGATGAATAATGGTTCCTGGATCCGTTATGATAAGGCCGGATTCGACGTCGTGTGTCCGGACACAATCACCGCCCCCATGCCCCTATCTTCGTAGCAAGCCGATGGTTGTACAGGGGGACATCTACAAACTATACCGTCAGAGGGGTCAAACACGATAATACGTGAGAAGGCGTATTTCGCTGAACTACACGTGGGCTACCACAATCATCCCATCATACCTCTTCCCCATACAAACGCGCGAGTAGATCATCGTTTGACGCAAACTGGCTGAGATGACCCACGCGTCATAGACTTATTTGCAGGTGGTGGAGGAAAATCTTCGCTATTACAGTTTGCTAGCCGTGTTCAGTGTGACGGCCATATTGGTTATCGCCGTCAACATCTTTGCTTGGCGTAGGCTGAGGCGTAAACAGAAGGATCTCCAAGGGTAACGTACTGGCCCGTCTGGATGACGTACCCGTTAAACTCAAGGTCTTTTGCGTTTAGGGCCGCCTGAACCTGGCCACTTCAGTTCGTGCCTAGGGAATTGTCTGGAATTGTGTTGTGTGTGAAAAGCGGTCCGTATGCTGGCAATAATGTAGGACAAGAATGACTCACGCCTTTGCATTTGAACAGTTAAAGTATCTCCAGGGCGCCTAATAAATCATTATAGAACCCAATTATTACATTAATATATTCATAAATGGTGGGCACCTAATAAAATATCAGCCCTATATATATATTGCTTTTCTGCAGATTTCCATAGTTATACTATTATACCATTGTACAATTATATTTATCTCTTACAAAGAGTGTCAAGTACTCTTTAACAATTATCCATGATCATGCTATAATCATTTATTTAGTAACCATTATTCTTAATCAGGTTACCTGTTATCATATTAATCATGTATACTGTTTAGATTTTTTACCATTTTTACCATTTTATTATTTTTGGGTACATAATCATTATTATTACCAAACATGGATCTATATTTTCCATGCATTTATCTTTGTTTATGAATATGTCAACAAGGGTATGTAACAGAACCTTTTTATACATTTAATCACTTATTATGTTATCCTTAGACGTATGTTACGAGCACGCTCCTATGAACAATGTTTAAAGTAATTTTTTTTGTTATTCAAGGCTTGAATAGGTAGCAGTCCGAGCCTAATGTAAGAATTACATATATATATAAACCAGTGACCTGGGGTCATGGCATTAGGAGGGTTTTACGTGACCAAAGCAGACCTAGATTACGCTATGCGCTGTCTGCAGTAGCCTGATCTAGCTCACAGCTTTGTCAACATTTTTATGTTTATGATAACTTTGCACAACAACTTCCATGGGAAGCGGTTGACCTGTTAACCTACGCCGGAAACTTGTAACTTCCGAGCCGGCAGACTACGTATGTGTTTTTATATGAATTGCTGAGATAGCTAATGTTCCGCTATCGACGCGATGCTTTAGAATGGCAGTTCCACGCCAACAATCAAACATATCGGTCGTCGACCGAGCTGCATCTCCTAGTATGGAGTACAGAATAAAGTTGTTATCTTGTCAAACTTGCCTGTTTGAATCATCTCCTCTAGTCAAGAAAGAACCTCTCTACTAAGATATCCAAGGAGAGAAAGGAACCAAAAAATACTTACGAATGACAGTCGTAAGGAGTTAACAAAAAGTCTATCGCCAAGCGATAAGACATAAGATATGTATAGGTATGTAGGCAGATACACAAGATTTAGTTCTGAGATGTTTAAATAATTTGGGTGTATGTATAGGTAAGTAGGTAGATACACAAGTTTTAGTTCTGTGACTTTTAAATACTCAGGACGATCAAGTGATAGCAATTAAGACTGTTTTTTATACTCACCCCTGCATTTGAAATGGCCATCTCGTCGGTCAGCTGACTCTGTTCTATAACGCCCGAAACTGATTATTTTTATTATTTTCAATGGCCTGCATTCTCCAGGGTCTAGGGTCTAGGGTCTTGCCGTAGTTGGTGACAGCAATGTAGATTCCTTTTCCAACGTTTTGAGGAATAGAACCCAACCAGGAGAGAGACATTCGACAATTACCATCTTCCCCTCTTAACGAATTGCAGCCATATATAGACGATCAGCGAATGGTGCGTCATAAAAGCCTGGCTGGCTTCCTGAAGACTCTGTAGAAAACACAGCTATTATTTTATCCAGGGATCCCGACATACTCCGACCATTAGCCTCGATGAGCAGCTATGATCGGTGTCATTTTGTGTCAGAGGGTGGCGGTGGTGATATATATTTTAGGGCTGTTGCCTTCTATAATAAGGCGCCCTATGAGGTAATGTTAGACTTGCGATAATCGTACGCTAAGTCGGTTGGTATTAGCACTTCCATATTCATGGGAGTGTCTTGGGTTTGTAGATCACTTACGAAGTCGTATTATCTTCTTTGGTTATGACGACGATGTGTTAAACTCATGATGATTCGGCAATGATGTGCGGATCTAGTAGAAACCACGAAGTACAAAAATACTTATATTCTCTGAATTTACATGGTGAAGATCAGGTATGATTGTACAAGTCTTCTAATGACGATAGCTTGATCGCGTCTGCCCAATGATGAGGGGCTAATTCTATTCTCTCTACATGATAAAGCTTAGGTAAAGAGGTACAGGTCTTCTAATGACGATAGCTAACTCTATTCTGCCTTGTCTACCATCTCGGTTACAAGTCATAAATGAGCAGACAGTAGCTCGGACATATGAACATACAATCAGATGACATAGTTACATACGAACACACAATCAAAATGAGACACGCTACAGATCACGTAGGCCGTTTGAATTATAGGTCGCGGTAGTTGTCTCCAAGCAGGGAGCTTAGACTAGAGTTTATAAACAAATGAATGACTACAGGTGACGGCATGTTATCTTAGCCTACTTTTATTGTATACGTCATCTTTAGCGTCTCTAGTCTGATCACATTCCTGCAAGCAATCTGGTTGACCTCTTTAGTTTTAGTCTTTTATATATGGACTAACATTCCATATTTTTATTATGTAAACACTTACATTAGCTCTGGTCAGCTACCAAAACCAACCACTGAATATTACTCAAACTTGACTTGCATTTGACTTATAGGAATGTGATACAGACACTATGTGAAAATAGAAAGTACTTATAAGTAAAAAAAATTCATTATGGTGTACACAAATACAGATTCAAGTAATAAAATTATTAGACATAATATGCATATAATATTCGTAAATAATAGTGATCACGTGATATATACTGATACAGTTTTTCACTTCATCTCATTAAGAATACATGCTACAGAAAATACTAATGTACTCTGATAATTGCATAGAACAAAGATTAACATGATAAAAATCATATTTTAACTGATAAAAATTTCATATATGAATTAATAAAATTATTAATGTTTATGCTGATTGATTCGTTGATTTTTATGCTAACTGTTATATATCTGATTCATTAATCCATATACTAACTCATATATAACTGCAGATATTGGTAAGATAAAAGGTAACAGATTGATTATAGGCTACCTGATTTATTTATACATATGTATATGGATTCATATAATTATGATTAATATATGTGCACGTGAATAGATTCATATTGCGTACACGCAAAAGTATATTTCGATTCTGTTATTTATGATCATTTATATATAGATTCCTATTGCGTACACGCAAAGATATATTTCGACTCTGTTTTTTATGATCATTTATATATAGGATACATGATACTTTTATATATATAGGATACATGACCGAGGTTATACTACCACACATTTAACTAGCGTTCGAACAACTTTTCGTCCATTACACAGTTCCAGACAACCACCTATAGCCAAATGAAAGGGCCAATTTCAAATGGTTAAAACAAGGGGAAAATTGTCTGGCGGGGTCCAACGTTCTATTTCGGCCTCATACTTATTCTCTGCATCCTAAGCCACACGATTACGTTCGCGATGAATAAAATCATCCCCAGCACGAGTCCTTCGCCAGCAAAGTAGAGTTGAATATCCTTCGGGTCGTAATTGTCGGAAGTATGTCCCTTTTGTAGTCGATTTCCGACAGCCGCCGGAGCGTTCCGCATTAAACGAGATTAACGACGGGTATACGGGTGTCGGTCGAAGAAGTCAAGCAAATTCCTTTCACATTGTAGGCGGTTGTTACTTGACTGTAGTCGTCCGCTGCGACGAACGATTTTTTGAAGTTGCGATGTGAAACTCTCGTACTGCAGGATAACTGTAACCAGGTTCCATTAATCAGCCTGCAAGTGAAATTATATTTGTCACAAGGGCAAAGTAAATTCAGACGACATCAAATACAGGGGAGGGGAGAGCCATTAAGACCATACTTAACCCACATGAATTCGCTGATATTTTATGGAATTCAAAAGAGAGCTGTACAAACTTTTTTATCCATGGCATTATAATGAGTGAACCTATCCAGGTCTATGAGGACTGTAAAAAAATATCCATAATTTAAAAATAAACAGATATCAATACGAATCCCAAAGAAAATTCGATATTACTGGTAGTAAGTTACTAGACAAAGAAGTGGAAAACGGAGCTATTTGTAAGATTGCCAGGCAACATAAGAGTCAAGAGAATATTAATCATGATTCTGTATTTCTCTATGCTAACTGAAATTAAGTTGTGATAAAATCTGATCCTATGTGCCCCTAACAAAAGTTTCATATTCAATTTTCTCGCGCGCATCTTCTGAGGTTAATTTTTAAACTTTATTTAATAGGCTAGAGATGCAACACAAAGAACCCACTATGTAACTAATTTCTATATAAACTTTGGGTTTTTCAAGAAAATGTGACATTTCCCATGAATGGGATTTACTTGAATTGTGATAGACTAATGTTGCAAGTAAATTTTTCATGTTTATGACTTGATACTTCTAATTGTCTATGAGGTTCAGAAAAAATTAATTCATTTTGTTGTTATAGAAATTCTATTTGCTTATTTTGTTTTGTATTAATTTTAAAACGATTGCGAGTTGCATTGCACACATGGATAAAAATAGGTTATGTGGTATGTCATGTGACCTATGAACCACATGTGAAGTTCATGAGCTAAGCATTCCTTTCTCCAGTCAATCTGCTTCGCAAGCGGTTTATTGAGGTTATAAAGAACAATGATTAGTCGGCAAACGCGACAGGCATCTTCTAGACTGATGACGTCGTCACCAGCTTAAGAGTTACGTTACTTGCTGTAAAAGAAACGACTTAGTATAAATTTTTTTGTTTTTTTGTGTTTTTTAATAGTCGACCACACGAAAAGAATGTCTGAAAAAAAAAAAAAACAGTACCAAATTGAACAATATATTAGTTTCATGTTGGATATCTGCATGATTGTAAATAAATGTAATACTGTTAAATTAGATATTCCTTATTCAAACTAATGAAAAGGGTTTCCATACAAATATATACTATTTGCCCTGTATAAGATTCATATAGGATTATTCCATAGATATATATTTTCACTTCTAGACTTCCTGACTTAAAATCTCTTTTATTTTATTTTATTTTATTTTATTTATTTATTTATTTATTTATTTATTTTATTTATTTTGACTACGAATATAAATCACCGGGACAGACAATATGTCAGTAGGTTTTGATATGTATTTGAACTTTTAGCTTATTTGTCATTACTAAAGCGTAAGTTAGAGTTCAAATCTTTACGCATATATATTTGGATATTTAATTAAAAAACCTATTGGTTACGTTTTTTTGCTTATTGATTTTATCGTGATTCCTTTTTTATTATAATTTGTAACCCTTCCGACTTCTTACGGAGTGTATTATATTGACTCCACTTGTATCCATATTTATTTTATTTTTATATTTATTTATTTTATATATTTTTTTATATATATTTGATAAATTAATGGTTGGCTTCAATATGTGGAAGAGTGTTCTAGCGGCGTACCGTATAAGGCTACTTGCGGTATCAATTCTTTAGATACAAGATATGAATGATAAAGGTATTTTAAAACCGCGAGAACCGCTATAATCCAGTTCGGATCCAATATCACGAGTTGTAACTCGTAAGACATTGACACTTTCTTATTTATCTCTTATTCTCACCAAACCGATTGACTGGTGATAAAATATGGTATTGGTTTTCATAATGGAACGGAAGTAATTTCACACACGAGTTAAGGAGATTATTATTGATTTACACCACCCGAGTCAGATTATTATTATGTGTTGAATTCCATATTTACTGGATTTAGCACCATACAAATATTCCTAACGCACTCAATTGCGGTGTTTGTTTTTAGTGCTATTAATTCTATATAACGTGTCAAGGAACTATTAACACTAAGAAGTGTTTTTATTCCCTCTGTCAGACTCATAATTCTGTTAATAATTCTACATATATTCTTTCAAGGATTGATTTGGCACAGGATAGGCCCCTAAACTGACAGGTGTATCCCTTGTTTTCATGACACGTGTTACAATTAGTTATGTGCTTTTTATATCTGTAAGCATTGTAGGCCAGTAAAACAGTGATTTGGCTTTCTGTGACATAATAGGGAACCCTGGATGACGGAATGCAACCAGTTTATGACGATTGGTATGAAAGAGATTATTACTACTACCTGGTCGTTAGTCATCTGCTGTGTTCTTCGGGTTTTCCTCGTCACGGACCTACTTATAATCTTACATTTGATGACATTATTCTGATACACATACTTTCAATATACTTCTGCTTTAGGGTTTCTGCTCGAAGTGTTTATTGTTTTTTTTGCTTAGCCGCTGACGCCTGTTCCCGTTCGAAGTGTTTATTGTTGGTGTTTTATTGTGTTTGCTTATTGCTGTTGACACTTGCTTTGTTCAGTTTGTAACAGTTCTGCGCTCCAACCCAGATATTCAATGCTCGCGATCTCTTCGGTTAAGGAATTTGTTTTCTTGTTTAGATACGGTTTTAATAATAGGCACGGATGTTTCTATATTGTTTAGTCTAATTAATGGTTCTTTGCAGTATGGTGCGGGATTGCGGGATAATGCGTCAGCTATGAAAATTGCTTTCCCAGGTAGTATATCTTATCTTGGCTCCAAAGACCTGAATGATCATTTGTCACCGAGTTCCGTTTGGACTGTGATTAAAGCCTTTGAAAAAACTCGGTAAGTGACATGGTCAGTAAGGATTTTAACAGGATAGCCATAGATTATGAACTTAAAATGTACTAGTGAGTTAAAGATACTTAGCCCTTCTTTTGCCTATTACTGTATATTTACTTTCAGAGGGCTTTAGTTTACATGAATAAAAAGCTATAGGAAAGAAACTGTTTATCATATTGCTAAAGTAGTATCCCTCTTTACCCCTTGGTCTGAGGCGTCTGTTGCAATAAAAAAAAATTCCTTATTTAAATCAGGGATTTTTAAGTTAGGTAAGCTGCATTATTCCGCTTTTAAGATATCGAAACGCCTTAGTTGATGCTTTTAGACCATAATAAATCTACGCTCTTCTTCGTAAGATCTGTTAAAGGAGCTGTCATGATTGAAGAGTTACATATTTGCAAAAGTGCTGTATCCCCCTTTTACGTAATAGGTACCGGAAGTTATGAATAGCCGACACCTTACCATGGACTACTTTAAGACCTTGACTAGACCACATAAAAACCTAGATAAACATGTTCGGTTTTTTAAAAACTCACATTTAGATATTTTACTCTGAGATTATTGTCTTTGTCTCTGTGGCACTAGCTCTAGTTTATGTGAATGTACTTCTAAGGTATTAGAAAAAGATTACAAGACCAACCAATAGGCATGTTAGGGTATCCCCTAAAAGTCTCCAAACACTATATTGTAATTAGGGCGCAACGTAAGCCGGAGGCATACGTAAAAATTGATAATGTCCCCTGAGTGTGCTGAAAACGGTATATGAGGTACAATCACTTAGGTAATGGTATCTGGTAAAAGCTTTTAAGTAAGTCCAAGCTGGTGAAAAATTTATTCTAACCTAACAGAGATAAGATGTCGTCGGTTCATGGCACTGGAAACGATCGGGAGTCGTTTCCTTGTTTAAGCGACAGAAATCTACGCAGATACGCCAAGTCCGATCTTTTATGGCCTGACGTTTGAGGGAAAAATATATGGGCTTATTTGATTTCCTAATGACTCCTATTACTAAAATTTTTCAACTTCGTCATTTATCTCTATTTTGAAATTTCATTGGGGTTCTACACGAAGGTACGTATATAGCTTTATGTTTGTCCTTAGACCGTATTTTGTTTTCAATGACATCCGTTTTTCTCGAGATCACTCGCTAGTGGTAGAAAACTTCCTGGTATTCAGATAAAAGATAAAAATTCTGCTGAATCACCTCTGCTTGAATGACTTTACGGATATTACTTTAGTAGATTATCAGAGAGATTCATCTACGACTGGGTTGGCGGATTTAAAAAATTAGCAACAATAAAAATGCGATATTTATAACTTCCTAACCACGATATGTATACGTTTGTGGATCACTAGATTTAACTTGTTGCTGCTAGTCAACCGTGTCTTGGGCTTTGTTCGCGGAAATCGTTATATTTCAGAGTGTCGGGAAGGATTTAAATTTCATTTACCCAGCAAGTCTTTTTACACGCACTAAGACATTCGAGGGTGCATGCTTCTCGAGTTTTTGCGTGCAACAGCGACTGCGGTTGTGGGAGGAATTCTGTTGGGTCATTTGAACAATGTTACAATTTATGAGACAAATGTATAGGTTCCTCTATATAAGTTATTATTTAACTGTCTCTTTTTTGTTCAAACTTATTTTAATATGTTGAAGGTTTATAGAATTTTCCTTTGATAAACACGCCTTATTTTGCAGGATGTAAGATAATATTTTGTATACCCCTAGATGATCTTACAATTACACTAGATACAGATCAATGTTTTTTTATAACTATAGAGGTATCTGTAAGCGCTCGCTTATCCGGACTTCTCATTAGGGAAGTTCGAACAACAGACGGTGAGTCCGTAAATACAGGATATTACGTGTACTAAAGAAATAAAACAAGATATTCTCATTTTTACGGCGCGTACAGTTGGGCTTACTCACCACTATTATAAATTACTGATTGTATTAAAATTACTAGAACCTGCTCTGTTACTGATACTGTCGTGTGATGCATAGGGAAATTCCTTTTTAATTAAAAAAAAATATTGGCAGGTATGATCCAACGTCGCTTTTTCCCGTTCTGCTAGAGTCGCTTATTGTGTGGAATTTGCTATGCTTTGAACACTTCGGCAGCTTTGACTGACCTTGACCACTTGACTGGATGACACAGTAACCGAGTTTGCTTGTTTGATTCTGAAAGGGCTACTGTTTCTATTTCTTTTTGAAATAATTAGGATCCTTCTCTTTATTACCATCGGCAACGTATTGTGTGTTTTTAGCATTATGTTGCTGGTTACGAATAAAGCAATGAATGACGAACTATTAGGAACTGAGCGATTACTATTAACACAAGTTATCTCTTACTGCATTCAATATTAAACTGTTTGTACTTCATTCTTTGCTAAAATTTGAAGTAGTGAGGGATCCTGGTCAGCGCATTTAGCCTGATGAAAGTTTTTTACAGACATGGATTTCTTGCAATCCAGCCGTATTTTTAAAGTTAAGTTGAGTCATTGAGGTTCGATATTTTATATAACTCAAAAAACTCAAGGCTAAAAACTGCGATCGGGACTTGCAAAGGAGCATTTATTGTCATGACCCGAAATAGTGTTACCTCTAATTTATCTAGATTTGTACGGGTGTTCCACTTGTTTTGTGTGTTTTCTAATCACTACGGTGCCTAATGACTCTTTCCATGCATCTGTATAAATACAGACGTCCACTGCGTAAACGCATATTCACTGTTTAATATGATTTTGTTACGTAAGGGATTAATAATCACCAAAAATGATAAAATTAACATAGTATATGATTATGATATTTCAGTAGAACTTCTGAAACAGACACTCAAAGATAAAAAACTCGCAGTAGTGATATCTCAATGATGTAGATAATTTCTGTAAAAAAGTAAGATTAAGATGTCTCATAACTTCAGCCACAGGAATAACGAAATTCGACCTGCAAAGGAAACACTCAAAGTTACTCCAAATGAATAAAAAATTGTACTTAGCTTGCTTTTGTGGGAAGTCACGGGTTCCGATAACGACACACGGCCTTGGTCCTCCTTCTCTATTTAGCGGATGACCTGGTTTTTGGCTTGAATTTCCCCATGCGCGATGTTTGGATGATTCGAGCCCTTGTAGATCCTTGTAGACGTGTTCGGTTTGTTTCTTAAAGTGCCGGAAACGCTCAATAACGATGTTTTCTTGAATGATTCTAATGAGAGACGAAGCTTGCGTTATTCACTAAACGATGATACTAAGTTGCTTGAAGAATCTGTTGCTTTCGTCGTCGTTGAAGAGTTCTTGTTTTCTGAAGTCGCTCACTAAACGATGATATAAGTTGCTTGAAGAATCTCTTGTTTTCGTCGTCGTTGACTTTTGATGCGATACATGTTCCTTATTCTGGTTTTTCTTCGGAGAAGTTGTAGAGTTCTTCTGGTCCGCTGCCACCACTTTTAGGGGCTGTTGCCTTTTATAATAGGCGCCCTATGAGGTAATGTTAGACTTGCGATAATCTTACGCTAAGTCGGTTGGTATTGCAGCTTCCATATTCATGAGAGTGTCTTGGGGGTTTGTAGATCACTTACGAAGTCGGTATTATCTTCTTGGGTTATGACGACGATGTGTAAACTCATGATGATTCGGCAATGATGTGAGGATCTAGTAGAAACCACGAAGTACAAAAATACTTATATTCTCTGAATTTACATGGTGAAGACTCAGGTATGATTGTACAAGTCTTATAATTACGATAGCTTGATCGCTTCTGCCAATGATGATGGCTAATTCTATTCTCTCTACATGATAAAGCTTAGGTAAGAGGTACAGGTCTTCTAATGACGATAGCTAACTCTATTCTGCCTTGTCTACCATCTCGGTTACAAGTCATAAATGAGCAGACAGTAGCTCGGACATATGAACATACAATCAGATGACATAGTTACATACGAACACACAATCAAAATGAGACACGCTACAGATCACGTAGGCCGTTTGAATTATAGGTCGCGGTAGTTGTCTCAAGCAGGGAGCTTGGACTAGAGTTTATAAACAAAAGAAATGACTGACTACAGTGACGGCATGTTATCTTAGCCTACTTTTATTGTATACGTCATCTTTAGCGTCTCTAGCTTGATCACATTCCTGCAAGCAATAATGGTTGACCTCTTTAGTTTTAGTCTTTTATATATATGACTAACATTCCATATTTTTATTATGTAAACACTTACATATATCTGGCTTCGGGACTTTGGCATCACGCTAATGAAAATTCATGCGCTCCCTGTCACACACTTTGACGCCGGGAGGTCGCTCATGCAGAGTTGATAGGAAGGTCGGCCATCACTGCTTTTCCCTTCCTGGGTCATCTGCTGTTTGTTCTCTCTCACTTCCTCCGGTGTACCTGTGGATGCGTTTGGCCTCATTCTTCCCGCCAGGGATTATGCCATTATAATTCCGCTTGGCCACACAACGCTAAAAAAGAAATGGAACTCTTTACGAAAATTGGATGGCTGCAACAATCTCATTACGTCAGTTCCATTAGCCGATATCATTGCGCGCGAAGTCTTTCCTTTTCTTCATAACACAAAGGTAGCAAAGGCAGCAGTAAACAAAGGAAAACAGGATATAATCTAAAGCTGCGGTAAATTTCTTGTGCTCCGAACTGGTTGTTTGCCAGATTGGTACGCAGTATATTTAGTGTTATCTGATCATCATTTATATATCTGTCGGTCGGTCTGTCTGTCTATGACAGGGGTGTCCAATCTTTTACATCAGATGCAGCAATTCATTTTCAATTTTAGTTCAGATGCGCCACGCAATCTTGTACCCACTTTCAGTCCTTGAAAGTATAGTAGTATGAACCCATTCAGCAGGTATACATAGATATAATGTACGTATGTGTACATATGTATATATATTGTATATACATTGATATACATACATGCATGCATACAAACAAACACATATGTATATAATATATTTGTATATATACAATGTGTGGGTGTGTGAATAATAATTTGGATACAGTAGAAGTTTAGATAAAAGAATTTCATATAACTTCAACGGCACGGTTGAACTTCCTTTGATAATGAGTTTCTGAAAGCGTTAAACATGAACGTATTAAGGAGGAACACAGACAGTGATTCATACCTTTATGTAGAACACCTTTAGCAGTTTGAAATCAATAGGTGTCGTGGAGGCAAAAAAAAAACATCAAACAAACTTTAAATGAGACTGTGACTTCTCTTTGCTCTCACTAAACTTGCGATGTCTGGAGTCAGATCAGCAACTGAACGCAATTTGAATCAGTCAATCGTGACACCCCCCCCCCCTCTCTCTCTCTCTCTCTCTCTCTCTCTCTCTCTCTCTCGTTTTTTCTCTTTTTTATCATTTCCATAGATGCAAGTGATTCGTCGTATCTGTGTGTTGGTCCAGAACGACGGATAGAACTTGGGGCTGCTGGGGGGGAGTTTTCACAGTAGAGCGAATTGGGTATTAAACGACATTTGTAGCTTAATGTGTTATATATATATATATATATATATCATATATATATATAGATATATATATATGATATGCATTTTATATATATATATATATATATATATATATATATATATATATATATTTATATATATATGTGTGTGTGTGTGTGTATTTTCTGTGTGTGTGCACGTGTTACTAGAAATGTGAACCGAATGAAAAATAGTGCTTAAATTTTTTTAAATGGTAGAAGAGGGATTACTGAAGTTCATTGTATTTACATTCACTGATTTATTTATTTTAAACTATATTTACAGATGCTTTCAATGTATTTTATAATATATAACGTATTTGTATATTTTTATATTAACATAATCAAATTAATGTATATTTTTTATTTTTCATTTTATTTATTTATTATTTTTATTGTCTGGATAGGCTAACATTGCCAAATTTTTTTATGAAAAAACTGGCGGTTGGTGGCCCCCCACCCCTAAAATTGTAGTCTGCAAAATGATGTTCAACTTATGATTATATATATATATATATATATATATATATATGATATAATATTTATATAATATGTATTATATATACACATAAATACATACATACGAACGTTAAGCTACAAACGTCGTTTAATATCCAACTCGGGCTACCTCGGGAATATCACCGACAGGGAATTACAACTGAAAAATGGTTCGGTCCCCGAGTGACTCGACACTCGACAGTATGCAGCCAACGACTTGCAGTCGACGCCTAATGGTTAGCGACGTCGACCGGAAGTGGGAATTGTACTGTCAAGATTATTCACCTGTAATTCCCCTGCGGCGATATTCCCGAGGTAGCGCGAATTGGATATTAAACGACGTATGTAGCTTAGCGTTCGTATATAAATGACGGTGATGTGATAAATGAAATTCACACACATTATGTGTGTGTGTGTGTGTGTCGTTTAAGAGTAGAAAGGTATAGTCCATGATAGTGACATGGAGATTCATAAAATGTAATACACATTTTCTTACTTACAAAGTTATCTCGTTTCAGGACAGAAATTGTATACAAAGAAATATAGAATAACTGACC
>NC_061094.1:2513975-2543975 GCF_015104395.2 Macrobrachium nipponense
CCTTTTTAAAAAATGGAGCCCAATACGTAGGCAATTTAGAATTTGCTTTTTATGTGCTAGGCCTTGAAGTTTTGATCGAAAGTTAAGGACTGAGTGCAAGGTTTATTAGTCTAGAAAAACAGGAACTGTAGACTATCAAAGAACGAGGGTCTGATGTGAGTCAGATGTTTATTTCTGTGAAACACGATCCCTTGTGTTCATATATATATATATATATATATATATAATATATATATATATATATATATATATATATGTGTGTGTGTGTGTGTGTGTGTGTGTGTGTGTGTGTGTGTGTGTGTGTGTGTGTGTGTATGATATTATACACATAAGATACAATCACATGAGATACTAGACATTTAAGAAAAAGTAATTTGCTAGAGACAACTAGTTTCAACTATTTTACATAATTTCCCAAGATATTGTAAAATATTTAGCCTTTGCTAGATTTCTTGAAATTGCATGAAGCTTTTTTTTTTAATAATAGGCCGTCATTGCCATAAAACATTTGTGATCCAAATAAAAGATGAAACTATATGCATAGAAACGTATTTCTCCGCTGAGTGTTATACGAAAGCTGAGTGAAAACTGACGCAAATTGCTTTTCTGAAATGAGGCGTTATTATTTTCCACGACTTTGTGCCTGCCTACTTGTGCAAAACCTCAAATATTCATTTGGATATTTGTGAAAGTTTCTGTCATGAGAAACGTGTCAAGAGCATTGTAAGTGCGAAGAATAAATATGTCTATTTTACTACCTCATCCAATCAGGATGCTGTCTTTGAGGTATATCTACTCGGTTTTGAAAGGACATCGTAGTTTTCGTGTCAAACTTTGGACCTTATTCTGATTGAAGCAAGCTTGGTTCAGACTCAAAGGGCTTAAGAGTTACTCCATACTCAGTAGAACATATTATCATAAACACACGTCAGGAACTCATCGCATCCACATTACAAACAGGTTGAAAAGACGACATCGGCCTGAAGTGGAGAACGAATGTTTAAAGGTAAATGCTGAATAACCGGATGAAGAAATTATTAGGCCTACCTATAAGTCGTGTATCTCTGACATTTGAATAATCTAGTTTGCTTGTATTCAGTACAGTCCAAATTCAGCTTACTCGTTGCAACAGGGAACGTATTTCCTATTGTCAGCTCTTTTGGAAAATAAAGTCTTTTAAATTGAAGATATAAAATATACAAATCAGAAGACTACACCCAATAACAAAGAGGTTTCCTCAGAAACGATGAAATTATGACAAAATTAACGTTCCGTAAACTCTTCGTCTGTGAAAGAGTTTTTCGCGCGAGAAACGCCTATGGAAATCATATCGCTTTTCCCAAACAACTGAGAAGGATTAAGATTCATTTCAAAATGACTCAAAAACTATCGCATTAACGACCGAGAAAACCCAGTTCACAGATTAGTGGGTCATCCTTTCTTCACATTTTGTCAGAATAGAAAGAATTAATGAGGTCTTTACTTTTCCATCAATTAATTATGGATTGCCAGAACAAATGTGACAAGTGAAGGGCAGCAAGTAATTGGCAACTGAGGCGTCCTGGTGTGAGGACGTAGAGTTTTAGTCTCTCCAAACAGGGAGGTAGCCAAATCCAGTTTGAGCCGTGCACTACTACTACTAATAGTATTATCGGTCTCTGATTACTATGAAGCCTCCTTTCATCCTTTGGTGTAGTGTATATAATGTAAAACAAAAAATACTGAGAAAATCCCCGCAAGATGGTTTTATAATGGAATGAACCAACCTTTTATAAAATAGAAATAGCGACATTTTTCAACTCTAGCTGAACGTACTAGTATGTGCGTGTAAATAATTAGTTGAGAAGGATCGAGGTACGTGAATTCATTTTCTGCAGCTAGATTACGGAAAAAGCTGAAATGTTTTCCCGAATATACACCGTAATTTTCATTCCCCATCAGATAAAATTTGCTATGCTGGAAAAAAGGGACGCAGTGCAAAGTTTCAATTTTTTAGCCTCTATTTCCTTTTGCTAGTTGTATTCATTTATTTCCGCTCTCGGGCGTGGGATGTTTTTCTGATGACGATGAGCGATACGTTCGCAGTTCTTTACAGCTGTTTGCACAGCAGTGAACAGCATTTTCGTTTTTCGTGTTTACGCGAACGCTCATCTTTTATCGCTGAGCGCGCTACGCTTATCCAACGGGCGTTCAGGGATCCAAGTGCCGTCTGGTCGGCCGTTTGGGTAATTATCCCTTGTTTTTTTTTCATCTGTCCATCCGACTGTGGTGGTCGCGCTTGGCAACACTGCGTGCCCGTGCTTTAAATAGTTACGCTATGTGTAAGTTTTAAGTAAATAAAAGGACATCTTGGTGCACATTTGCGACTGAAAAGTGTATTAATAATTTACTGTATGCGAATTACACCGTTAATATTCGAAATAGGATATTATTTAAAGCCCGGGAAGCAGTGTTACCATGCGCAAACACCACGGGAAGATGGACAGATGGAAAAAAAAAGAGTTATAGGCGCATAATATGCGTAGCACCGTGGAAACAAAATGCTTGTGGGATTTTGTTATTTGGTGAAATGCAAATCCAATGATATAGGATTACTCCTCTGAAATAAAATAAGCAAAACATTGACTTGAATAAAGTTAAAATATGTTTCTCGAAGAAAGTTACATGTTTCTTGAATAAAGTTACGACGTGTTTCTTGAAGAAAGTTAAAGCATGATTGTGTCTTGAAGAAAAGTAAAACATGTTTCTTGCAGAAAGTTAAAAATGCTACTCACAAACAATATAGTTAGCTACTTACGCGCAAAATATTACCACTTGCAACCAATAACCAACTTTCTGTTTAACCTAAAGGTATCAAAGTTATTAGCTCTCTCTCTCTCTCTTCTCTCTCTCTCTCTCGCTCTCTCTCTCTGTACACAAACACACACACACACAACACACACACACACACACACACACACACACACGGGACACGCGAATACCCCTATAAATCGTGAAAAATAATAACTCTTCGTTTCAGAAAGCAATTTCCGTCAGATTCCACTCGGCTTTGGGATAACACAGCGGAGAACTACATTATCTATGCCCATAGTTTCATCTCCTTTTATTTGGATCACAAATATTTCACAAAAACATTTCAATTTTCTTTCCAAATAGGCACAGGTGGGCTCCAAGCAATGACTTAATTTGCCTCAGTTAAAATACATTTTTATGTAAATTCAAGAAATCTACCAACAGCTGAATATTTGCAAGGTCTTGGGAAATTATGTAAAGTAGTTGAAACTAGCATTCATATGTCTAGTATCATATATATATATATATATATATATATATATATATATATATATATATATATATATATATTGGCAAAATCCACGAAGGAAAGTGAAACAATGTAGTAACCAGTGTGAGGCCTTCGACTTCTCGTCCTTTACTAAGCAGACTGATATCAATATGAAAGTTTACAAAGAAAGTTAGTATAGATGACAGATGGGGATTATGAAGGAAAATATGTATACATGGAATCCAGCACACCTGAAGAAATATTAGACCTACCCAAAACATGGGTACGATTCAAGAGGTTTACAAAAGAATTCTAAGTACCTCCTGGTCAGGCGCCTAGCCAGGCCTGTAAAAAGTGTGTGGGGTGTTTGGGGAAGGGGGGGGGGGGGGGGGGGGGGGCAAAAATTTCTGGAAGTTCATATTTTCTGTGACTATACTTTTCATTAAACTGTGCTTACAAAGTAATAAATAATTATTGTTTTTTGTTAAGTCAAAGTATATAACATGACAACAAAGTAATATACATGTGATTTTTTTATGTAATAAATGAATCAATCAATAAAACTGGAGAAATATTCTTAAATTTCAGTGCAAACTTTCAACATTATAAGTAAAATTCTGTAAACCAAAGACAGTTCTTTGAATAACATCTAATCGGGTTGAAGGGCATAGACCGCATATCCAATTTTTCTTCTTAATATAACTAAAATAACAATTTCAGGCATTTCATCTTGTATACACCTATATATATATATATATATATATATATATATATATATATATATATATATATATTATATACATATATATATATATATATATATAATATATATATGTATATATAGATAAAAATGACAGTGAGTCTTTTGGGAAAAACGAACCCCCCCCTCAAAAGACTCTGGGTACGGGCCTGCTATAATAAATTCACACCAACCGCAACTGTGCGTTTGATGTCTAGGCTAGTCCCTTACGACGCTCCTGATTGGCTGTTGATGAGCCAATCACAGGGATGGAAACTCTCAGTCTCTCTCAAGAGTTCATATAGGCAGGATGTATGTTCTACCTCTCCTGAGAGATACTTTTGAAAGACTTGTCCCTAAGGAGAGGTGGAACATACATCCTACCCATATGAACTCTTTCGAGAGTCTGAGAGTTTCCAGCCCTGTTATTGGCTTATCAACAGCCAAGCAGGAGCGTCGTAAGGGACTGGCCTAGACATCAAATGCACGGTTGATGTGAACCTACTATGGCTCTTATACTACCAGCGAACTTGACCCAACTTCCTGACCCACTTAGAAAGACTGGGGTCCAGTCCCGATGTGAGTCAAAATTGTATTTCTATGAAACACGTTCCCATGTGTTCATTTCCATCATATCTCACGGTGGAGGTTTAAGTTGAAGAGAAATGTCAGCAATTCACTCGCTGCTGGATCGAGAAGTTGGGTACAGTTCTATGGTAACCTATGTTATGCAGGATGTGCCTGGCCGGGGAAAACCTCAGTACATAGTACCATAGATATAGGTATCTGTACTTAGTGCTTCAGTTCCAACTTCTTTAATAAAGACTTGTGTGGCAGAACTGATATTTAAAACTTATGACAACTTGAGACGGAAGCACCACTAGTTGGGTCTGGAGCTTGTTGGGAAGGTTAACCAAAAGCTCCACAAGAACTTGTGGTTTGTATACAGAAATTTATACCTTGCTAATTAACATTCTTCCGGTATCTCAAGACAATGAACGTCTTAGCACAAAATTGAGGAATATATATATATATATATATATATATATATATATAGATATATATATATATATATGAAAGAGAGAGAGAGAGAGAAACATCACGAAGAACAAGGACGACGAGACATGCAACTGAGATTAAATTATAAAAAAAAAAAAAGGAATACAAGGAAGAAAGGGTCTAATCCAGGGGGAGTCTGGTAACTGAATCACGAGGAATTTGATAAACTTTCAAAATGTTGCAAGAATATGTAAACTTAAACTAAATGCAATGAACTTTCAAAGTAAATCAAATCAACAATCCAATTTCCAATACGGAAAATGGAAAAGCCTAAACACTCGCGATATGTTATAAGCGCAACTTCCAACGAAATTCTGTTCAGCATCCGAGAAATATGAGGCATAACGAATAGTACTTCGATGCCTCACCTCCATTTATGATCGTGAACTGGCTCGAATGGAAATCGTTTTTCGTCCAACACTCGTGACTTTGCTCAACGTTCCTGGAGAGGTGTTAGAGGGAATGCTATAAGTCATGGGGTTGAACAAAATAGCAAGGAATTGTAAAAGATTTATGGTATTACAGAGACAATTAACTTAAACAAACAAAAACAAAGGAGGAATAGAACGGGCAAGGGAGACGTTACAACGACAACACCTAGTTACTAATACTAATAATGGTAACGTGGAGTGGAGTGCCGTTATAAGGATTTTCTGTAACTAGAAAAATTAAAATACCACTGCTGGTCCGTCCAGTCAATGTTTTTGTTAGTCTTGTTAGTGACGGTCATTTATCGAAATATTTCGCAAATTAATAACATTTTACGTGTTATCTGAGGCATTATTAACCACTAAATTGAGCTCAGGCAACTCATATTGTATCTGGGTAATGTGGCCGTCCTCTCCCGGTTTCCAAAGAAAAACAAAACTTGGAAATTCATTGTTCTGTTTGATGGCCATTTTGGATGTGACGTTTTCCCTACCCAGTGTTCGGTTGATAACAAACCAAATGGTATTGTGAGCTTCCCTGACGACAGATCTTTAGTTATTTTTTACTGTTATTGAGGAATAGTGGCATAATAGGCGAGGGTAAAGAGGTGAGCAGATGTGTCAGGCTAATGGGAAGAAGGAATAGGTAGGTACCAAGTAGATCAAAGCAAGGCCCATTAGGTACTTATATATGAAAACTACCCACCTAGTTTGCCCATTAAACCCTAATTGTATTCTGGAGTTGAAAATATGATCCAACCAAGTTTTGATGTGATCTCAGAATGTACATGACATTCATTTTGTTAGCAAATATAAGTAGCCTATCCTAACCTAGGGCATTGGGTTCCTACTTGGCCAGATTGGGGTGCACCACCTATCCTAACATAGGGTGCCAGAGGCCGTACATAGCTGGATGGTGGGGGTCGTTTCATCCCACCCAGGTCCTCCCACCTACTAGACATAATGTCCCACTCGATATATGATTTGAACACAAAAGACCTATTCAAGTTACAACTTTGATACATTTCCCAATGAGAATAACAAAAAAAACTTTTGCAACAACTTAGCTATCCTTACCCAAAATATCCTTTTGCAAATAAAATCCAATTTGGAACTCGCTTGTAGGATTCAAATATTAACAAAGCGTCCAATAATGTTCATCAGGGAATATCATGTTAATAGTAAATTTGTATTATGCATAATAAGGAGTCTTTAGGGTAAAACATAAATGTTCAATATCAAGGACTCATATTAATATCCATTATCAAGGGCTCATATTGAATTAAAATCAATACCAAATAAAGACATCATTATTTTTAAGATTATAGGGGCAGTAGCACCTCAGATGTCACCTGAACGATATTGATACAGATTGTGATGACCCAACCCCTTGTGCTACTAGTAGCTTCATGCATGTGGGCAAAGGTGTCATTCCCCATCAGTTTTGAAACCAGTGCCACCATGAGCTGTGGTTCCCACCAATGGAACCGTCTGCTGGCTAGGAAAGTCAGTTCCCTTTGCACCTGCAAGAATGAGTGTTCTTCCAGAGTGGTGTGTCATGCTATTAATGTGATGTTTAAGGCTCACTGGTGACTATGGGATTACATCTTGCAGACAGCATATCTCTTAAATAATTTTGCAAGGAACTCATCAAGAAGTGATATAAGGCTGAAGAAAGGAAGAATTGGACATAGAGCCACTCTGTTATCTTCAGTGGCAAGAGAACAACAGTCTGCTGGGCTGCCTTCATGCAGCAACTGCTATGAGAACCCAAGTTACTGTGAAAAAGTTACCTGAGGGAGGAACAGCAATAAAGGACCTGTGGGGAATGAACCCAACAACAAAGTAATAAAACAGAGAGTGTTTTAGAGTGTTTTCCCAGAACATACAACTTCTGTGAACTTGTTCAAGCTACTACACCCATAAACATACACTGAACACACAAGCTTTGGAGTCTCACCTCAGCATCAAGCACTGTACAAAAAAATCCTTCGTAAGATAGATGTCATTACCAACCTGATGTCGAATTGGAAGTTTATCACATCGGTTTTCGTTTGGGAAAATTGGGTGCTTGCAACACCTGTGAGTGGCCCATGAAAGCTCTTGTTGAGGGGAAGCAGGCTGGAACTTAGAACAAGAACATAAGTCACAAAGTGGAAAAGTTTTTGTACATGAACTTCCCTGACAGATATATACTTAGCTATAGTCTCCGACGTTCCCGACAGAATTTCAAATCTCGCGGCACACGCGACAGGTAGGTCAGGTGGTCTACCTTACCCGCCGCTGGGTGGCGGATGTACGAACCACTCCCGTAAGCTTGTCAGATTTTTCTCTGTCGCGGGAACGATAACAACTGTTGTCGGTTCCTCTCGATAGTTTTTCGATTCTCGCTTGCCTGGAGTTAATTTGGACTTCTTTTTTGGTGACGTATTCGCTTTGTTTGGCTTGGCATACGCTGATTGTGGACCGGTTTGATTTTGAGTTTGATTTTCTTTAACGATGTCTGATCTAGAATCGGTAGTTAAAACTTCGGTTTTGTTTAGGGTTTGCGTGAATGAAGGATGTAAGGTGAGGTTGCCGAAAGCTTCGGTAGACCCCCACACGGTTTGCATGAAATGCAGGGGGAATGAGTGTGCTTTTGCTAACCCTTGTAGTGAATGTAAGGGATTGAATGAAGAAGAATATAAGGCTCTCTCTTCTTATGTTAGGAAGTTGGAACGCGATAGAGTGCGTAAGGCTTCCTCTAGAAGTTCTAGCAGATCTAGAATGAGTGAGTTGGATGTGGATCCTAATAGTACTAACGTAGAATTAGAACCTTCTTCCCAAGTTGCAGCCCCGGCTCCCCGCACCGAAGCCGAAGATTCGCCTTCGGAGGCGGCAGCTCTGAAAGCCAAGAATCGTTCTTTGGATTCAGAAGATTCGTCAGTTGGAAGGTAGGAGAGTGTTAGTGATCAGTGCAGTGTCCCCAGTGTGTGGAGGGTGCGTCTGACCGGGCTCCTAGTGCCTCTAGGCCTAGACCTCTTCCAGACTCCCAGTTCCAGTGGAGTAGGAAAGTCGAAAGCCGCAGGAGGGCTAGGGAGAGCCCCCACCGGTCAGGCGTCCCCTCGGCAGATCCTGAAAGTACGCTCCCAGGCTGCCTCGGATTCGCTACAAGAAGGAGCTCCTACGCCAATGCTTCTCCTCTTCGTCGTCTCCCTCTCCGAAGAGAGGTTGGAACTCCCCGGATGCGTCGCGCCCGTTGAAGAGGGCTTGGAAGGCTCCCTGCAGTCCTTTGGCTTCTAGTCCGGAGGTTTTCCCGAAGAATCGTCGGTGGAGGCGAAGAAAACCAAGAGGATCCTGTGATCGTTCTTCTTCTCGCGCTCCGCGCTCGGCGCCTGCTTCCGAGGAAGAACAAGAAGATTCTCCTACGAGAGTACTCGCGGGACTTCAAGCTCAGATCATGGCGCTAGCAGACTCTCTAGCAGTTAGATCACGTAGGAAGAAGGACGTTTCTCTTCCGATCAAGAGATCTAGGCGCCGCTCTTCAGAGGATCGTTCTCCTTCATATGGGGAAGTTTCGTATGAAGGTGGGGGGCTCGCCGTGAGCGCCCTCGCTCGCGTGAGCGCCCTCGCTCGCCTGGCTCTCTTTCGATTTCAAGGCGCCAAACATCGGTAGGACGCTCTATGGAGAAAGAAGTTTTTTCTCCAGATTGGATTCCCGCTTCGGTAAGCGCACTGCACCTGCTCATCACGCGATTTCTTCAACTCCCTCGCGTGAGACTTCTCCTCAGCAGCCTCAAGATTCTAGAAGGCGCCCCATTACAAGTAGGCGTTCTTCTTCCAGATGTCACTCTCCTCGAGTGTCGGATCGTGGACTTCTCTCCTGACAGGCATCTAGAGTCTGGTATGGAGTCGTTGTGCATGATAGACGGCCTACTGTGTTAAGCCGCTCCCCGCAAGGTAGGACGCCAAGAGCCTACTGCACATGGATCTCCTAGTAGGCGCTCGTCTCTTTTAAGGCGTCATACTCCTGATTATTCTCCTAGGGGCAGACAACAAGAGTCTTTCAAGCGCCCTTCTCCGTGTAGGCGCTCTCCCGCTTTTAGGCGCACTTTCTCCTGAACGTTTGTCTCTTTGGTAGGCACCAGGAATCCCGGAAGCGCCCTTCTCCAAGTAGGCGCTCGTTAGTTTTGAAGCGCCCTTCTCCTGAATGTTACCCTCCTTGTGAGACGTCAAGAGTCCCTCGGCAAGCAGCCTTCTCCTAGTAGGCGCATTTCGCCTTCCAGTCGAACTTCCGTTGATCGTACGCAACTGGATAGGTATGGAGAGCCGCGCAAGCGCTCTGCTCTCGATAGGCGCTCTTCTCCTGGCAGCCGCTCGCCTCAGGATAGGCACATAGAGTATAGTAGTGGCGCTCGCCTCCTCGTAAGCGCCCTGTGGATGTTTCCGAGGATTCTGGAGTAGGAGCCCTACCTCTCCTTCGGCTGAGATTCCGTATACCTCGAAGAGGGAGTCTCATCGTAGACTTCCCAGATCTTCTCATCGTTTCTCCAGTGGATGTGAACTCTTCTAAGAGAGGGCGTTCTCCAACCTCTCGCTCAACTCCTGCTAGGATCCCTTCGTCACCTAAGGATCTTCCGCGCTCGCCTCGACAAGACGTCCTAGAAGGTTCGGATGAGGAACCGAACACTTCTGCTGCTGTCTCTTCTTACAAGAAGCTTACAGAGCTACTTTTACAAGTTTTTGGGGATTCCCTTACGCCTACGGCTCCTCCTTCTCCTCACTCACTTTTTTCAACGGCGAAGACAGCGAAGAGTTCTTCTTGTGTGAGGATGAAGCCAACTCTTTCTATGAAGAAGGCACTGAGGAGTTTTGGTTCCTGGATGGCTTCCAAAGAAGAAGCGGGGAAAACGATGTTCGCTTTTCCTCCTTCGAAGTTATCAGGACGCGCTGGTTTTCTGGTACGAAACAGGAGGAGCCCTTAGGATTGGGTCTACCGTCTTCGGCTGATTCGGATTTTTCGGCGCTGGTAGATTCGACAAGGAGAACTGCCCTTAACTCTGCTAAGACGACTTGGGCAATGAATGAATTGGATCATTTGCTCAAAGGTATGTTTAGAGTGCTAGAAGTATTTAACTTCCTTGATTGGTCGTTGGGAGTCCTAGCCAAGAAATTTGAAGTGCCAGAGTCAATTTCGCCAGAAGACCTTATGTGTGTTTTGTCTTGTATGGACAAGTCGGTAAGAGACGGAGCGAGTGAAATCGCCTCCCTTTATGGGGCCGGGATCGTGAAGAAGAGGTCGGTTTATTGTTTCCTTCTTAACGAAGTCGGTCTCCCATGCTCAGAGGTCTTCTTTGCTGTTTGCTCCTCTGTCTGCTCAGTGTTCCCGAAAACATCGAGTGCAGGACATTTCGAGGTCACTTTCGGCCAAAAGCCACCCAGGACCTTTTGGCACAGTCGGCAAGAAAACCTCGCCCTTCCTTCCCTACCAAGGCTAAGAAGGAAAAGGCAAGTGTTCGAGAACCCTTTCGAGGGGGCATCTTCATCAAGAACCTCTACGTTTAGAGGTCGTAGACCTTCAAGAAGAGGGGTAAGACTTTCGCCAAGTCTGTTAAAGCCCCCAAATAACTTGCAAGTCCTTCAAACAACGGTGGGCGCCAGACTCTTAGAGTTTGCAGAAGTCTGGGCCCAAAAAGGGGCGGATCCTTGGACCCTTCTATTTTGAGGAGAGGTTACCTCATCCCTTTCGTCGAAAGACCTCCCTTGACGACCATCCCAAGGAACTGACGGCCAGGTACAGAGACCCCATCATGAATCAAGCTCTCCATCTAGCAGTAGATCAGATGCTGGAGAAGGGGGCTATCGAACTAGTGACAGACCATCATTCATCGGGCTTCTACAACCGCCTTTTCCTAGTTCCGAAGTCCTCAGGGGGATGGAGACCGGTGTTGGATGTAAGCGCCCTGAACTTCTTCGTAGAAAAGAAGAAGTTCACGATGGAAACGCCTTCATCAGTGCTGGCAGCACTTCGTCCAGGGGACTGGATGGTTTCCTTGGATTTACAGGACGCTTACTTCCACGTACGATCCATCCTTCCTCGAGGAAGTTTCTCAGATTCATGATGGGGGGGAAAATTTTTTCAGTTCAGGGCTCTGTGTTTCGGCCTCTCGACGGCCCCTCAAGTGTTTCACTTTAGGATTTTGAGGAATGTGAGCTCAATGGCTTCATTTGAAAGGGGGTGAGGATATCCATGTACCTCGACGATTGGCTAATAAGGGCCAATTCAGAAGATCGTTGTTTGAAGGACTTACAAGTAACTTTAGAATTGACGAAGGCTTTGGGACTTCTCGTCAATTTCAAGAAGTCATCACTAATTTCCCGAGCAAAGAGTGTGTGTATCTCGGATACAGATGAACTCTCTGAGTTTTCGGGCTTTTCCCTCGCAGGAAAGGATAGCCCGAGGATTCGAGAGAGTAACAACCTTCTTAGGGAAAGAAGTATGCACAGTGAGGGAGTGGATGAGTCTGCTGGGGACGCTCTCCTCCCTGGAGCAATTCGTTTCCCTAGGAAGGTTGCACCTGAGACCGCTCCAATTCTTTCTTCATCGGAATTGGAGTCGTCGTTCTCAGGATTTGACGTTCTCCCTGTCGTTATCCCAGGACATCAAGAAACATCTCTTATGGTGGACAGATCCCAACCTCTTTGCGAAGGGACTGTCTCTTCAATCACAGACCCCAACCTGGTGTTGTTCTCCGACGCGTCGGACATGGGGTGGGGTGCAACTCTGGGACCAGCGAAGTGTCAGGTACCTGGGGTGGGGGACCAGGTAGCCTGGCACATCAACAGAAAGGAGTTGATGGCTGTGTGGTTGGCTCTGAAGGCTTTCGAGCCCAAAGTCATAAGATCGGTAGTGCAGGTCAACGCGGACAACACTACAGCTCTGGCATACATCAGGAAACAGGGGGGGACGCATTCCTTCTCCCTGTACGAGACAGCAAGGGACCTTCTTCTGTGGGCAGAAGAAAGAGGAATCAAGCTTCTCACCAGGTTCGTGCAGGGAGAAAGGAATGTAAGAGCAGATCTCCTCAGCAGGAAAGATCAGGTCCTTCCCACAGAGTGGACCCTTCATCTGGATGTATGCCAGAGCCTGTGGAAGTTATGGGGCAGGCCACACATAGACCTCTTTGCCACGTCAAAGAACAAGAGGCTGGATCCTTACTGCTCTCCGATATCGGATCCAGAGGCAGAGCAGTAGCAATAGATGCTCTTCTTCTAGACTGGAACGGACTCGACGTCTACGCGTTCCCCCTTCAAGATCCTGGGGCTAACCATCAAGAAGTTCGTAGAGTCCGATTCAACGAGAATGACCTTAATCGCTCCCTTTTGGCCGGCCCAAGAATGGTTCACAGAGGTACTGGAATGGTTGGTGGACCTTCCAAGATCGCTCCGCTAAGGAGCGATCTACTCAGACAACCCCACTTCGACAGGTACCACAAAAATCTCCTCGCTCTCAGTCTGACTGGTTTCAGACTGTCCAAAGTTTGGTCAGAGCGAAAGGCTTTTCAGCAACAGCTGCTAAAGCAATCGCAAGAGCGAGGAGACCTTCCACCTTGCGTGTATACCAGTCAAAGTGGGATGTCTTCAGACGTTGGTGCAAGAGGAAGAACATTTCCTCTTTCAGTACCTCTGTAGACCCAAATTGCGGATTTCCTTATTTTCCTCAAAGAAGAATGTCATCTGGTTGTGTCAACTATTAAGGATACCGCAGTATGTTGGCGGCGGTATTTCGGCATAGAGGCTTAAATATATCCGATGATAAGGACCTGCATGATCTTATTAGATCATTTGAAACCATTAAGCGTCCTCAGTAGTACCGAACTGGAATCTAGACGTAGTCCTACAATTCCTTGGATCGTCTAGATTCGAACCTCCTGGCTTAGGCTCTTTCAAGGATTTGACGAAGAAGGCTATCTTCCTTTGGCCCTAGCTACAGCTAAGAGAGTGAGTGAGGCTCCAAGCTATTGAGGGCAATGTAGGGTTTAAGGAAGATTCTATGGTGTGTTCGTTTCTTCCAAGTTTCCTGGCAAAGAATGAAAACCCATCACGCCCTTGGCCCAGGAGCTTTGAAGTTCGTAGTTTATCTTTTCTAGTAGGGAAGAGCCTGAAAGGAACTCTTTGCCCTATGAGAATTATGAGTATTTCCTTAAGAGGAAGGATAACAACTTAAGGCTAATCAAGATTGTGCTTTGGTTTGGGCTCCGTAAAGGACCCCACTTCGGCCCATGTCGAAGAATGCTCTTTCCGCCTTTTTTTCTGAGAAGCCTTATTACAGAGGCACATGTTGCCTGTAAGGAGATCATTTTAGACTACTGAAAGTGAAAGCTCACGAGGTGAGAGCCATCGCAACTTCGCTTGCATTCAGAAAAAATATGTCTGTGCGGAACTTGATGGAGGCGACTTTTTGGAGATGCCAATCGGTTTTCGCAAACCACTACCTACGTGATGTAAAAATCACATATATAAATGCTTCGCCTTGGGTCCTTTCGTATCGGCGGATTCGGTGCTGGGGCAGGGAGCTGAAACTTATCCTGTGTAAATTTTTTATATGTTACCCTATATTGTTTTATATTGTTGTTTTTTGGTTGTCTGAAAGAGGTTGCAGGAGGCACCTCTTTTTGTCGTAATATTAACCCTTTGTATTTTTGGTTAGGTGGTCTGGTGGGTTTTGGCTCCTTGCAGAGGTAGTGGTAAGGATCTGTTAGGTAAGCGGACAAGGTCCCTCTAACAGCATCCGACTTGGATTCTACCACAATAGGGGATCACTATCCCAGTGGTAGATCCGAGAGTCTTTCAGCATCAGGTCACGTCCTAGCTGTAGCTCTCCAGGCAATGCAGACTCAGAGATAGTATCTATGAAGTCTTCATCCTGAAAAGTGAGAACCAAGGTTTTTATATCCTACAACATTAGTTGTTTCCCGTCTTACCTGTATTATTGAGCTGTCTCTTACCCTCCACCAAGGGTTGCCAATCAGCTAAGTATATATCTGTCAGGGAAGTTCATGTACAAAAATGATATTGTTAAACTACAATAAAGTTTTGTACATACTTACCTGGCAGATATATACGATTAATGGCCCACCCAGCCTCCCCTCAGGAGACAGGTGGAAGAGAAAAATCTGACAAGCTTACGGAGTGGTTCGTACATCCGCCACCCAGCGGCGGGTAAGGTAGACCACCTGACCTACCTGTCGCGTGTGCCGCGAGATTTGAAATTCTGTCGGGAACGTCGGAGACTATAGCTAAGTATATATCTGCCAGGTAAGTATGTACAAAACTTTATTGTAGTTTAACAATATCATATTTGTGGCTTCCTGTGCCTTGAAGACTGCTAAACTTTGATGGTGACCGGGTCTATGTCACCATGGTCTAACAGCAAATGATCCCATATCCAAATCTTTTTGTCAGCAAATTGGGGCTTGGGCTTTCCAACATTGTTGGCCTAGCCCCACTCGTTGACAGCCCCTGCCTGTCTGTCCTCTACAGAAATAATAAGCAAGACAGAACTTCTCAAGTTTTGGTGAGTACAACTATTATTTGCCATTATCCCATTTTTCATACCTTTTCATCTGTTAATGGTTATTTTTTAGCATTAATCACCATCATATCCATGATTCATAATTTTCCACCAGTTTATTGGACTTATTATTAGCATACTCCATGGTTAGTAACTATGTGTGACAGTGTTAGTTTTTTTGAAGTTTTGTGAATTTTTACTTTTTTCTTTTTTTGCAGTAACTGCTATTATCTTCATTTCACGGGTTTGTTAAGGTTATTTTTAACATACTTGGTGACATTTTTATTTACTTTGTAACAAATGTTTTGGAAATGTTTGGAAACTATTTGCAATAGACAAAAATGGGATATCAGAATTTTTTTTTAATCATTGCCATACAACATTGCAAAGCAACATAAGTAAGCCTAACAATACAAACAGTATCTTAGGGATGTTATGCCATTGAAACTTGATGAAACCCATTTTAGTGCATAGATGAAGGAACCTTAGTAAAAAAAAAATCACATTCTTGCTCCTTTTTGCTATTATTTCAAGACTTATAAACACTTTTTTTCCAAAATTCTAGGTGCATTTAAAAGAACTATAATGTTATGGCGACATAAAAATGTTATCACGATAGACCATCAATCATGAATTAGGTGCTCGGGTTTTAAAAATGTCACATAGGATGTTCAATGATAGACTCATAATCATAGAAGAGCTTTTATAGGTAATGGGTTAATTTTATCCTTGGCAGGCAACTCTTTTAGGTGAAGAACACTTCAAAATCAAACCAGTGGGTAGAAGGGACCCTTTATCCTTGATAAGCAACCCTTCTAAGAGAAGGTTACTCTGAATTTAAACCTTGTTCTCCATCCTTGGACTGTGTCAGAGCCATTGTACTGTGGCCTTCCGTGGTCTTGGGTTTGAGTTCTTTTGCCTGAGGTTACAATCAGGCATTTATCCTAGTTTTCAATGACTCCTGTTTTTTTTTTTAAGTGTGTAGGACAGGCTGATGAGAAAGCCAAAGTTGCTGGTGGATTATTAGGAAAGTGCCATCATCTTTACCCAATCTATTCCTACGGAGCATTTTATTTCTAAATCCATCGTGAATGTCCTCCCACAGTTGTGGCAAACTTGGCAGATTTCTTTTGCCCTACAAGGTGGTGCCGGCCCCACCTTGTCGACCAGTTGCTTCCTGTGCTCTTTTTAATGATGTATGGACAGGTTTGCTTTTATGTGCTTTCAGCAGAATTCTTTGTACTATAAGTAACTTAACCAATTAATTACATACCTAACAGTTTCTAGTATCAGCAGCTAAAATTTGAAATTTGCTGGTACCGCGATTCTTTTTGTTTTGGTGTAGGTAACAGGCCCCACCCACTTTAAGGGAAGAAGAGAAAAAACGGCAAAACCTCAGTTTGTTTCTACTGGATTATGTTGAAAGTTGTGAACAGCAGCTGAATTTTAGAATTCAAATGCTTTGCTGATTTTCTGGTTAATTTGATGGATTGATGAAGTATTTTGCATTCAGTATCTTTTCGGCAACTTATTTAGAGAAGGTTTAAGTAAACTTTAATGATTTCATGATTTTGACTTAATAATTGTGATTCTTAATTGTTTGGACTTTATTTACAGACTTACTTACCGATGCCTAGTGCTTGTTACTGCAGCAAAGGATGCAATACAAAGTTAACCTCTGCTAAGTATGATATACACACAGTATGTTCAATATGTTCGACTTGCAAGGGTCAGGTATACTCAGTAGAGAAGTCTTGTAAGAAGTGGAAGAGTTTGAATTCTTATCTCTGTATCTAAATTGTGAGGGATAGAAAGAGAAAAGTGATTATTAAAAATGGCAAGACTATAGCTAGTCATGAGTCAGTTAGGTCTTCCATTGATGTGCCTATTGTATCTGTACTTGTAATTTTGCCCATTCCCAGTCTCAGCTGTACTACCTGGTCCTTTACCAAGCTCTCTAACTCCTTACCCCAATGCCATTGCCAACCTAGAGGCGAAGTTTGATTTTTTAGTGAATACTACTGCTCAGATAGGTGCTTCAGTGCTTGCTCTTATGGAGTATCAAGTAAGTGATAACAGTGAAGTGTTTGTGGAGGAGCTGGCTGCCCTTCCCACTGATTCTCACAGGCGAAGGTCCCTGGCATACTTCCATAAACCTGGGAGAAGACATACCAGAGGGATCTGCCATGGATAGTCGACCTCTCAGTCTCACTTGTTGCCAAATTCCAGGTGATGACACACAGCCAGTGGAAAGGCATCTTTCCAGATTTTCACTGCCTTTCTTCTAGTTGAGAGGCTTCTAGGAGACCCCCAGAGAGAGGTCACCCTGGCCACAACCACCTTCCTCGATCTTCTTTGCCCGACGAAATGGACAAAGGAAACGAAGGATAGTTTTCTCCTGAAGGAGAAACAGTAAGAAAGGAATGCTTGCTGGGAGCAAGAAATGAGGATGAAGGGTCGGCAACCAAGGGCATAGTCCCTTGGTTCCTCCCATCAAACTTCACCCACTGCTCAGGCGACCAGGCACAAAACTTGGCACAAAGGGAGGATCTGTCATGCCCACGCCACCAGCAATGGGTGCAGAGGGTGAGGATCTACGTCACTAAAGGAGCGGAAATTACCACACTTTTCCTGCCATATCCCAAGCAAACACGCTGGGAGAACAGGCTTTTCTGATTCGTAGGTTTGCATTACTTCTTAATATAATCACAAACACATATGGTGCTGTCAACAATATTGAAAGATCCCACGGGAAATGAAAAAGGCTCAGTGACAGTTGGGCAGAGAGCACAGCAACATGTATTTACCAGAAAACAGCCAAAAGCAAATTTGAATTTTTACGTCTGGTCAGAATGAGACTTCCGACTACTGGACAGGCAGTTAACTGCCTAACCACCTTGTCGAAAGTTCTATGGCCATTTTCCACCCTTCACTAAAAGTAATGCCTAATGTAAAGGACCGATAGTTTGTTTATCGTGTAAGAACAAAGAATTATTTACTCTTGTGCTGTGCTCCATATTAATCTTATTCCTGATGTATAGACTAATTTTTGTCTATTGTTAGCCCTGACGATTAAATCTGTATACCCAAAATGTTGGTCATGGAATACATTTATACCTAGAAGTGCTAAATTTTCTGCTGGCCATATTTTTCTTATTAAGGATCCAAATTTCGTGACAGTGACTTTAATTATCCACACTCCTTTTGAAAGATTCATCCTATTTCTTTGTTTAATCAAAGCTGATTCTACCACCTGGCTTTTGAAACGACAACTGTTGCTATAAATTAATTGTGACAAATTCCAGTTTATTTTGTGATTATGGGTATTTATGTGGATAAAAGATAGCTGAGCTCTGTTGTCCATACCTACCTGAGTGTTTATGTAGTATTAATCTCTTGTGGGGGGCGGGGGGGCCGGGGGGGGGCGTGTGGGGGGGGGGGGGGGGGCCGGGGGGGGGGGGGGGGGGGGGGCGGTGTTACGAACCGAGAGAAGGTCTGCTCCAAGTTCGATAATATGATAAACAAAAAGCATTCAACACCAACAGTTGAAACTGGGGATACTAATATAGAAAGATACACAAACACAACAAAGGTTTATTTACAAACTTACTAACAAACAGAATGGTTTCTCCTATTTACATACCACAAGTAAAATCTTACACTGCATGAACTGGGAGAACAGTGGGGTAATGTTAATACTTGCTGGCAAATTTCAGCTGACGGAAATCAATGCTCGAAGCGATGGCTTCACAAAAGGAGAACTGTAACTTCTGACGTCTACTTGACTCCGTATTGCAGAAAACAATGTCTACTCTTGATACTTGAAGGGCAGGAACTCCTCAAAACCTCTTGTAGAACGTTTCTTCTCTGAAATCTTGCTCTACGTTGGAATGCCTCGGTCGTCTGCTCCAACTGGACGACTTGACCAGAATTCGACCAAACTCTCGAGTGACTTTTCCTCTCTGATCCTTCGTTGGTTCCTTCTTCTATTATCACTCTCTGATGATCTCTGATCTCTGCTGCTGAGCTCTCACTGATGATCTGATCTGTGACTCTTACTGATCTCTTCTACTTCGTCAGTCGTATTTATACGGTGACCTGGGGGCAGTGTCCACGGGGGGTGGGGGGGGAGCATGAATGTCACAGACTCCTGAGATGACCAGAACAAAGTTCTTAGAAGAATCTCGACGAAGTAATGCATCATATTCGCTGCATTTTCTGGCGACGTGACAGCGTGTGTCCTTTCCACAACACTCCTGCCGATTCTAGAACCATCATGAGAACAGGCGCCTCCAACACACGCGCAAAAGCCTCCGTGCTGCAGAACTTCTCGAAGAAGATGCGTTTTCATTTCCTTTAACTTATCTTTCGTCGCTATGGAGCACTTGCCATGACAGGCAGTTACCTATAAAGCCGATGTAGGATTGGTCACAGTCGAGGCAAGGGATTTCGCATACTCCGGCATCTTTGGGGATTGACTTTTGTTGGATGTTAATCAGGGATTTGGCTAAGGTATTTGGGTACATAAAAGCAAAAGGGTTACAGTTTCCAAGTGCCTTGTGTCAACGTCTTAATCCTGTCCAGGTGTGGGATTTTTATTTTGTTGGCCATCTCTCTGGTTTTGTTATGAGGGGGACAATAGAAGATTATTTTCACTTTATGGATCGCTTTCTCAAGGGAACAAAGGAGGAAAGGCAGAGACAGCCAGGTCTGACCAGTCCTGAAGCATTGTGTCCACCACCCTTGCCTGAGGGTCCGGTATTGGGGAGAAGTAGACTGGGAGGCGATGGTTCCTTGATGTTGCGAACAGGATGACCAATGGCTTTCCCCACTGTTTCCACAGGTTGGTGTACACCTCTGGATTCAATGCCCATTCCTTTGGTAAGACCTGCTTGCAGCGACTCGACTCGTTCGCTAAAATGTTGCACTTGCCATGGATGAAGTGGGTTAAGAGTCTGGTCCAGTTGGTTTGCATCCAGAAAAGTTCCTTGGCTGTTAAGTACAGAGAAAAGGTGTGGGTTCCTCCCTGAGTCTTGATATATGCCAATGCAGTCATGTCCAAATTAACTATGACTGTCTTATCGTAAGTCTTTATTAAAAATGTTGATGAGCCAAATATATTGCCATCAGCTCTTTCACATCAATGTCAAGTCTCTTCTCTTCTGAAGACCACATCCCCGAAACCTTCATGTTTAGATGAGCTCTGTAACCCAGATCTGATGTGTCTGAGTATAACGTCAGGTTGGGGCTCAATGGTTACGATGACTTCCCTACCAGAAAGCTCTCTTCTGCAAGCCACCACTGAAGGTCTTCTTTGATATGGAAAACAAAATCCGGGAGAAAATCAAGTGCAACAGATCCCCATTCCTTTAGTGGGTTTTAACATCCAAACGAGAGTCCATGAAGTTCACTTACTGTCTTCACTGAAGCCAGGGCATGCATGAACACAGTCTTGAGGGTCAGATCCCTGTCTGATGACTCTTGTAAAGGCTCGTATGGTGCAAGAGTTAGGTTCCTCAGAACGAGAGTCACATCCCACACAGGGGGCCTGAGGTTGCGGGGTAGGCAAGACCTTTCAAAGCTTCTTATCAAAAGCAAGATTTCCAGAGAGGAGGAGATATCCAACCCCTTCAGTCGAAGGACTAAGCTGTGGGCATCTCGGTAGCCTTTCACTGCTGAAATGGAGGATAGCTTCTTTTGGTGAAGGAAGACAAATCCATAACCTGTTAAAGAGTAGCTCCAACCAGAGAGATGCCCCATCTACTCCAACACCAACCACAGACGACTGCCCATTTTCCCTGGTATACTGCTGCAGAGGACTGTTTGAAGTATGCAGACATCTCTGTTGCTGCATGATGTGAAAAGCCTCTCACTAAAAAGAGATGGCGATAACCTACAGCCATGAAAACGCTGGGACTGCACTGCCTGATGGTACCGTCCTACGGGGTTGCGATGCATCAGTGGTCTGATAGCCACCAGAACCACCCTGAGATTCAGGGTGATAAACATTCTGCAAATCACGATGCAAACCAGACAACATGAAGGGAAGGCATAAACATCGAGGTTGTCCCACAGGTGTTGGAAAGCGTCCTCTGCAGCGGCCCATGGGTCCAGCACAACAGAACAGAAGACCTGAAGTTTTCTTTTGTGCCAGGTGGTGAACAGATCTATGACTGGACACTCCCACAGGTCAAACAAACTTCTTCTGTGATGTCGGGTGGGGAAAGGCGGGACCACCTGGCTGTCCCTATCACCTAAGTTCAGGAAGCTGAGCGTTGTCTGCCACTAAATCCTCTTGCCTGGAATGTACCTGGCCGACAGCTCCACCGAGTGAGCCACTGCTACTCATGCACCTGCATTGTCAACTGGTGAAGCAGGAGAAATACGAGACCCCCTGCTTGTTGACTATGCCATTACAGTGGTGTTGTCGTTCTTCAACACCACCAAATGCCCCCATCACTTGATCCCAAAACATTTGGAGAGCCAGGAAGGCTGCCTTGAGTTGTAGGATATTGATGTGAAGATGCCTGTTGTGCTGGTTCCACCCCTGAATCCAGCAACTCCTCCTGGTGTGTGCCCCATCCCTGGTCATTGCATCTGAAAACAGAAGCATGCAGGGATACTCCTATTATGAGGTTCCTATCATCCAACTACCAGTCCAAATCCTCTCACACTTCCTTGACCAGGGGAATGAGAAAGGATTGAGTGTCTTGAGACTGGTACCAATATTCCTTCATTCTCCACTGTAGAAAATGAAGGTGAAGCTGCCCATGACGGACCAGCTTCTCAATGACGGACAGTGGACTGACTATGACTTGCCATTGCTGTGCTGGTTGCTCCCGTCAAGACAGAACAACTGCGCTACCCTCCCTAAACTTGCTGACATGAGAGTCCGAGAGGCAAAAACTCTTGCAGCTACCCCATCTATCAATATGCCCAAGTACTTTAGCTTTTGCTTGGAAGTGATATCTGACTACTTGATATTTACCACAGTCCTGAGGGTGCAGCAAAATTCGAGTCGTCTATCCCTCTGTCCTGAACTAATCGTTGAGATACCTCAACAGACATAGCCCATGCCGAATGGGCCAAACTAACACAAGGGTGAACACTTGCGTGAATACCTGAGCAGCAGTTGAGAGCCTGAAACAGAGATCTAGAAATCTTTCATGGAGGGAGCACTTAGGATTGTCATATATATACATATATGTAACATGTACACCCAACAAGGAAAGTAAGGATAAATTTTTCATTAGATTTTGTTAATTGAATTTAAATTTTTTTCTTACAGAAAACACATAATCTCGGTAAATTTTCTCTAGATGTATATGCAATGCAAATTATATCACATATGTTAAATCTGCAAATCGTTCGATACTTAAAAACATCATGCATGTCTGAAGTAATCAGAATTTCTCAGATGACTTCATTGCATAAAAGATCTAAAAGATAATGTGTGGATATCTCGGTGTAGTACTGTTTATCATAATGGCAATATTTACTCGTTTTCAGTTATGAACAGGATTATTATTGCATCATCATATGTGGTAATGATAATTTCTCTAATTTTTACACATTCATATTTGTATTTCACAGGGTTAAAAGTTAGCTGGAATTAATGGCAGTAAATGTTGTGACAGCTAGGGTAGGTTGACCAAATCTATTTAAATCCGCAAGAACATTCTCTATGATGTGAGGAGCAGCCCGAGAACTTCGGCGGGAAAACACAAGTCACTGGACGTTCCTTAATGTTGCCATAGATCAGCAGCCAAGAAAAGAAATCTCATTATTAACACAGAACTTGATAACAGAGATGCACAGAGCCAAATATGAAGCCTGCAGAAATATCCCACAGGTTAATGTAAGCAGATTAGTCGTCCACTGATAGCTGAGACGAGAAAGAGAGGAAGGAAGTGTAGCAAATCATCCTAGATGCGGTTGCCCTCGTTCAACAACCAAGTCAGAAGACAATCTAATCACCTCCGTCGCGTTCCATCAAACGACAAACTCGACTAATGATTATGCCTCAAACTGTAAGACAGAGGTTACATGTAAGTGGGTTATGTCACAGAATACCAGTGACAAAGCCACTTCCGACAGAAGCTCACAAGGAGCAAAGATTGGGGTTTGCATTGCAATACTCTGTGATGGGTATGGACTTCTGGGATACTGTAGTGGCATTTTGCAGTGACGACCATGGCCAGCGTCATTGTTGGCGACCTAATAATACATGGTTAATAAAAACATAACTTTGTCTAGTATCTGACTTAGTTGACCTGTATATTTGTTCTTTAGTACTTGATTAGTTGGCCTGTATATTCCTAGGCCTAAGTTAGTAAAATTAAGTTTGTTCATGCAACTTACCTGTCAGATATATATATAGCTGATAATTTCCGACACCGACAGAATTTAAAAACTTACGACACACGTAGTGGGAGTCAGGTGGTTAGTACCCATTCCCGCCGCTGGGAGGCGGGTATCAGGAATCATTCCCATTTTCTATTCATAATTTTTCTGTCGCCGGGTGTTGTGAACATCTGTTTACAGCACCTCCGTCTGGATTTGGAAACTTATTGCTACTTGAGTATCCCTTTTGGTTCTTTTTTTTGGATTAATTGATTGGATCGGTGGCTAGGCACACGTTATTAGTGGATTGATTTGACTTTGGTTGGACTTTTCTTGGAATAAGAGTCAGGGTCTAGTACAGCTAGCGCTAGGTTCTGCTCTAGAACTGATTGTAGGGGTAGGCTACTGAAAGCTTCAGTAGACCCACATACGGTATGTAAGAGTTGCAGGGAGCATGAATGTGTGTATGAAAGCCGTTGCAAGGAGTGCGAAAGACTAACAGATTCTGAGTGGAAGGCGTATGAGACCTATCTTAGGAAACTTGAAAAGGATAGGTTAAGGAGGTCTTCCTCCAGGAGTGTTTCAGGCGTTCAAGATATTAATGTTTCTCCTGTTAACCCTCCTTCTGTTAATGCTCCTAACCCTGTAGTTTTGCCTCCGGGCCCTGAAACAGTGTCTGTAGAGAGTAATTACTTTATCCTTAACTATTGGAGTCGATTCGTAATCTAGAATCAAAAGTGTTGGCTCTCGAGAGCAAAAGTGACGTGCAAAAGTGCAGTGATACCCCTTGTGTAGTGGAGGGTGCGTCAGATCGGCCTCGTTTCGCCTCTAGGCCTGGACCTCTGCTTGACTCCCAGGACCTGGGGAGGGAGCATGTCGAAAGCCGAAGGAGGGTTACAAGGAACCCCCACCGATCTGACGTGCCTTCGGCATTACTGATGAAAAACAAAAATCCCAGACTGCCAGGGAGCGTGCACGGGCACGTCTCCTCAACGAGTGTTTTTCGTCATCGGAGGCTTCATCCCCCACGTAAAGGGTGGAGTTCTCAAGGTGCTTCACGTCCGCTGAAAAGGACGGCGCGTAATGTTGACGCTTCACGTCCTAGTTCGCCGCTTTTGCGATCTTCGCCTGACAGTGCATTCGCTGCTTTTCCGCCGCAGAAAAGGCGTAGGGAGTCTTCGGACTTGGATTCAGTTAGCTTGTGAGCGATACGGTCGCTCCAGAGCTCGGGAAGAGGCCGTTCCTGGGAGGAGGAGGGGGGCGTCCTCGCCGCTCTCCTGCTCACAGGATCAGTCCCTCCCCAGAGCAGGAAGATTCGCCTAACAAGAGAATGATTCAGTCACTGCAGCAGCAACTTAAGGACGCTCTTGCTGCTAGAGAGCTCTTCCGCGTCGTAGGAAGGATGAGAAGCTTCCTGTGAAGAAATCAAGACCCGCCCCTCTTTCTCCTCGCTCTCCTCTCTCTTCGTTCGAGTCTCCCTCTAGAGTCCGATCTGCTCCCCAGCAGCTCTTATAGAGGAGGTGAGAAGTTCGCTTCGCTCTCAGGATATATATCTCCGCTCGCAAGTCTTCGCATGTTCGCCAAGCGAGTGATCGACGCTGAGCGCGCTTCTGTGCAAGTGGAGCGCGCTTCAGGTGCCGCCAGAACTCGCACCTGTGGTGGATAAACGTGCACAGTTGAGCGGCAACCGCTCGCTGACTGACGCTCGGCTCGCACCAGTGGAAGCCAAGCGTGCACTAGTGGACGCTCGGTGCGCACCAGTGGACGCCAAGCGTGTGTTTGGTAGAAGTCGACGCGCGCCACCTGTCGGCGCCAAACGTGCGGATTCGGACGCCAAGCGCGCGCTGTAGCACACCAGTCCCATCACCGATGCAAGTTCAGGTGGATGAAGGAACCCTTCATGGGCGGAGTTGGTGGGAGCATCGTAGACGCCTCCAGAAGAGCCCTTCTGTCTTCATCAAAAGTCGTGGACCCATAACGAGTTCGACTTTCACCTAAAAGGGGCCTCTTCAGGACTCTAGAGGTCTTCAACTTTCTTGACTGGTGTCTCTTGGAGTTTTAGATGCCAGATCAAGGAGTTCGGATACTATTAGTCTGGGGGTGAGCTGTCAGCGTACTTTCTTGTATGGACAAGGCCGTCAGGGATGGTTCTGAGGAGGTTGGCTACGCACTTTAGCTCGGGGATTCTTAAGAAGAGAGCGCTCTTTGTAACTTCACGGCCAAAATCCGTCTCTCCAACGCAAAAGGCGGACTTGCTCTTCGCTCCTTTCTCAGACCATCTCTTTCCCCAGGCTATGGTTAAGGACATAGCTTCAAGCCTTCAGGAAAAGGCAACGCAAGATCTTCTGGCTCAGTCTTCTAGAAGGCCAGCAGCTGCTTCATCTTCTGGAGCTTCGTTTGCCAAGAAATCGAAGCCCTTTAGTGCTGGACTTTCCTCGAAAGCAGCCTCCCGAGGAAGAGGCTCTTCCAGGGGAAAAACCCCTGCTCCGGCAAAGAGTAGGAAGTGAGTCGGAAGTCCTTCAGACGCCGGTAGGAGCCAGGCTTCTTCGATTTGCGAGAGCCTGGGAAGAGAGAGATGCCGACCCTTGGTCGCTGGAGGTCGTGAGGAAAGGGTACAGGATCCCGTTCTTGAAGTCTCCCCCGCTATCCTCAACACCAAAGGATTTGTCTCCCTCTTATCGAGGAGAGAAGCAGAAAGTGCTTTTCGATCTGCTGGAACAAATGATCGAGAAGCAAGCGGTAGTAGAACAGGTCTTCGACCTGGAATCACCAGGGTTTTTTACAACCGCCTGTTCCTGGTGCCGAAACATTCGGGCGGGGGGGTGGCGACCCGTCCTCGATGTCAGCAGTCTAAATCTCTTTGTGATAAAGAAGAAATTCAAGATGGAAACGACTCAATCGGTGCTGTCAGCTTTGAGACCGGGGGATTGGATGGTCTCACTGGACCTCCAAGATGCGTATTTTCACGTCCCCATCCATCCCCAATCAAGGAAATACCTGCGATTTGTCCTGAAGGGGAAGGTATTCCAATTCAGGGCACTTTGCTTCGGTCTGACCACAGCGCCGATGGTTTTCACCATCCTAATGAAGAACGTAGCAAGGCTCCTTCATTTGGAGAATATACGGATCTCTCTCTACCTAGACGACTGGCTTATTCGAGCCTCATCGCAAGCGAACGGTTGTCTGGAGGACCTGCACACGACCATGACGTTAGCAAAGTCCCTGGGGCTTCTGGTAAACCTCGAAAAGTCGCATTTGACGCCGTCTCAATCTTGGTCTATCTGGGGATTCAGATGGACTCAGTGGCTTTTCGGGCGGGTTTTCCGTCCCAGGGGCGACAACTTCAATGCTTGGAGGAAAGTGGCGACCTTTCTGGGGAAGGAAACATGCTCGGTGAGGGAATGGATGACGTTTGCTGGGGACCATTTCCTCACTGGAGAAGTTTGTTTCTCTGGGAAGGCTCCACCTCAGACCTCTTCAATTCTTCCTAGCCAACAGTTGGAAGAACAAGCAAGATCTGGAGGCGATCTGTGCTTAACGAGAGAGGTGAAGGATCACCTAAGTTGGTGGTCAGATCCTCGGAAGCTCGCAGAAGGGCTCTCCCTCAAACTTCGGAACCCCGACCTAGTGTTGTTTTCCGACGCGTCGTCCAACGGGTTGGGGGAGAAACACTAGGAGGGAAAGAAGTGTCGGGCACCTGGAGAGGGGAACAGGTGTCCTGGACATCAATCTGAAAGAGCTGTCAGCCATTTATCTGGCTCTCAGGATTTTGGTTTTTTCCAGGAAGAAGTATCCGGCAAGTCGTTCAGATCAATGCGGACAACAACCACAGCGCTGGCATACTTAAGAAATCAAGGGGGAACTCACTCGCCTTCTCTGTTTGCCATCGCAAAGGAACTCCTGTTGTGGGCAAAAGCGCAGAAGTCACGATCCTGTCAAGGTTCGTGTCAGGAGTACAGAATGTTCGGGCGGACCTTCTCAGTCGACGAGGACAGCTGTTGCCGACAGAGTGGACCCTTCACCAAGAGGTTTGCCAGTCGCTGTGGAAATCTGTGGGGGCTGTCCACAGTGGATGTCTTCGCAACGTCCAGGACGAGAAGACTTCAACTCTTTGCTCGCCAGTTCTAGACCCGGGAGCAGTCGCAGTAGGACGCCCTACTTTGGAATTGGTCGGGCCTAGACATATACGCTTTTCCCCCGCTCAAGATCCTCGGGGAAGTGATGAGGAAGTTTGCGGCATCGGAAGGAGCGAGGATGACACTCATCGCCCCCTTCTGGCCGGCAGCCGACTGTTCACAGAGGTGATGTCCTTCCTGGTAGACTTTCCGAGGACTCTACCCTTAAGGAAAAGATCTACTCAGACAGCCCCACTTCGAGAGGTACCACACAAAAAACCTCCCCGCTCTGAGTCTGACTGCGTTCAGACTATCAAGAAGTTGGCCAGAGCGAGGGGTTTTCAAGACCTGTGGCGAAAGGCGATTGCCACCGCAAGGAGGCCCTCCTCGATCGCTATGTACCAATCGAAGTGGGCTGTCTTCAGATCCTGGTGCAGGAAGAAGGGCATTTCCTCCACCACAACCTCTGTGAGCCAGATAGCTGACTTCCTTCTTCATCTGAGAGAAGAAGTAAAGTTGGCTGTTCCGACTATTAAAGGCTACAGGAGCGTGCTGTTTCGGTAGTCTTTAGACACAGAGGACTCGATTTGTCTAATAATAGGGACATTCACGATCTCATTAGATCGTTCGAAACTAGGAAGGTAGTCCAGAACCTAAAGTACCCTCGTGGAACTTGGATGTGGTACTCAAATATTTGATGTCGAGTAACTTCGAACCGCTTCATTCAGTTTCTATCAGGAATCTAACGAGAAAAACGATCTTCCTAACCGCTCTGGCGACGGCGAAGAGGGTTAGCGAAATTCAGGCCATTAGCAAACAGATCGGCTTTTCAGAAAGTAGTGCGGTGTGTTCTTTAAGTCCCATGTTCTTAGCAAAGAAACGAGAATCCTTCCAACCCGTGGCCGAGGTCCTTCGAAATCAAAGGGTTGGCAGATATAGTTGGGAACGAAACGTGGAGAGATTCCTGTTGTCCTGTCAGGGCTCTAAAGTTCTATCTGCAGAGAACTAAAGCTTGCAGAGGTTCATCGGACAATTTGTGGTGTTCAGTGAGGAAACCGGATCTTCCTATGTCGAAAAACGCACTGGCGTTCTTCATCAGGAATACGATTCAAGAAGCGCATAATAAGTGTAGTGACAGTGATTTAAAGCTTCTGAAAGTAAAAGCTCACGAAGTGAGAGCTATTGCTACTTCGGTAGCCTTTCACAAAAATATGGCTCTCAAAGATATTTTGAATGCCACATTTTGGAGAAGCAATTCGGTGTTCGCTTCACACTACCTGCGGGAGGTGAAAGTGACATACGAAAATTGCTTCTCCCTCGGACCATACATTGCTGCAGACACTGTTTTGGGGGCAGGAGGTAACAATCATCCTATCCTTTGAGGATTAGGGGGTTTTTAATTTGTGTTTATGGTTGTGGGGTGACCGCCTGGGGCGGGTTCTCCCTTCCATTAGCTTAGTTAAGTGGGATACCTTTGGTAAAACTAAGCCAGGTGGTGGTATTTTTGTCTCGTTGCCCTCATTAGTATGGTCCATGGTCTAGTCACGTCGTGGTCTCGCCCCTGTTGACAGATCATCTGGAGTGCACCAGCTTCATAGGTCTCTCACCTTGCTGGCAACTCTAGTAGCACAAGCAGACTACGTGGCAGTAATCACGAAGCCAGCTATGCTAACAGGTAAGGAATCAAGATATCAATTATCTGCACATATGTGTTTCCTAAATCCTCTATTCTGTCTCTCCCACCACCAAAGGTGGGATTCAGCTATATATATCTGACAGGTAAGTTGCATGAAACAAATAAAAAAAATGATATTGTAATGGATACAATTAAGTTTGTTCCATACTTACCTGGCAGATATATATAATTAAGTACCCCCGCCCACCTCCCCTCAGGAGACAGTGGAAATAAAAATTATGAATAGAAAATGGGAATGATTCCTGATCCCACCCGCCTCCCAGCGGCGGGAATGGTACTAACCACCTGACTCCACTACGTGTGTCGTAAGTTTTTAAATTCTGTCGGTGTCGGAAATTATCAGCTATATATATATCTGCCAGGTAAGTATGAACAAACTTAATTGTATCATTACAATATCATTCTTTAGGAAGGTATATGAAATATTTAGTAACTTTTAATCAACTGCCTGCGACTGAGTGCACCTAAATGACAGTTTTTAACAATTTTGTTTTGTTATGTTTGTTGTAATAGGAAAAAGCTTATCAGTGATTTTACTTGGTTTTTACAAAGTAGAAACTATTTCTTAGACTCATGTTTAAGTGATACTGAAAATATCCCAGTTGGTAAGCCTTCGGGTATTTTAAACATATATAATAGATAAGAGCGGCAAGATGGCAATCCCACTGCTAGATTATCATATACATCTGCTACAGCCATCAGTCATCGTTGATTATCGGTTCAACCTCCATAGGCTGATGTTGCTTGAATCCTACCACTCCCCAGTCCTCACCTAGGTAGACAG